>NC_133311.1:319397-329823 GCF_012295235.1 Primulina huaijiensis | reverse complement strand
GACAGCTTCATACTCAGCTTCATTGTTAGTAACCCGGGAATCAATTCTTAAAGCCAATTTAATCTTCTCTCCTGGAGGAGATATTACTACAACACCTACTCCACACCCTGCAAGGCTAGACGCCCCATCCACAAACACCCTCCATACTTCATCTTCATCGGGTTGTACCATCTCGGACAAAAAGTCTGATAAGGCTTGTGCTTTGATGGCCACCCGGGGTTTGTATACGATATCATACTCTCCTAATTCCACTGCCCATTTGATCATTCGCCCAGATACTTCAGAATGAGTCATGATCTTGCCTAAAGGACTATTAGTCAGGACAATTATTCGATGCGACAGGAAGTAAGGCCTTAGCTTCCGGGCAGTCATGATCAAGGCCAGAGCAATCTTCTCCACTTCACTGTACCGGATCTCGGGTCCTCTCAGAGCATGGCTGACATAATAAACAGGCTTTTGATCGGAGGCTTCTTCTTTTATTAGAACCGAGCTGACAGCATACTCTGTGGTGGATAGATAAACAAATAATTTTTCCCCTGGCTCTGGTTTCACCAACACAGGGAGCTCTGCAAGATGGATCTTCAAGTCCTGGAAGGCCTGTTCACATTTTTCATCCCATCCGAATTGCCGGGCCTTCCTCAGTACTTGAAAGAAAGGATAACTCCTGTGTGCTGATCGGGAAATAAATCGAGAGAGGGAAGCAATCCTCTCGGTCAGCTTCTGTACGTCTTTGACAGAAAGGGGAGATGGCATGCTCAGCACAGATTTGACTTTTTCCTGATTCACCTCGATTATGAATCCCAAGAACTTGCCACTCTTTACGCCAAAAATGCACTTGGCCGGGTTAAGCTTGATTCCGTAATGCACGAGAGTGGCAAAAGTTTCTTCTAAATCGTCAATAAAGCTGGTAACCTCCCGGGTCTTGCCCAGGATATCATCCACATAGACTTCCACGATTCGTCCCAGCTGTTTCTCGAAGACTTTGTTCATCAGACGCTGGTAAGAAGCCCCTGCATTCTTTAACCCGAAAGGCATTACAATATAACAAAATGTACCTCCTGATCACTCTTGGCCAGGGGGATTTGATGATATCCCTGGTATGCGTCCATGAAACTTAACAATTCGAAGCCTGAGGTGGAATCCACCAATTGATCAATACGGGGAAAAGGATAATGATCCTTGGGACAAGCCTTATTGAGATCGCGAAAGTCCACACACACATGCGCCACTTCCCTGTTGATTTAGGCACTAATACCACATTCGAGAGCCAAGTAGGGAATTGAATTTCCCGAATGTGACCGCCTTTCAAAAGCTATTTTACTTGTTCATCAATAACTTTGTCCTTTTCAGGACCAAAGTGCCTCTTTTTCTGCTTTATCGGGTGAGATCCCGGGAAAATATTCAGTTGGTGCTCCGATATCAGGGGAGAGATTCCCGTCAACTCCTGTTGGGACAAAGCAAAAACATGAATAATAGCCTTTAAACAGTTAAGTAGACTGACCCGGGTGGATATATTAAGATCTCAGGCCACCCAGATCTGCTGGCCTGGTCCAATCTCCACAACTTCCTGCTCCTCTTCTGCCACGAAATGCCCCTCTCCCTTCTCAACTGCTCTTCCACCTACTTCATCAGTTCGGGCCTTCTTCCCTTCCTTCTTAGCTTTGCTCTGATCTACCCGGACAGCTTCTACATAACATTTTCGGGAGGAAGGTTGGTCTCCCCGGACTTCACCCACTTTACTACCAACTAGGAACTTAATCTTTTGGTGATAGGTAGATGCCACGGCTTTTAATTCATTCATAGCTGGCCTCCCCAAAATGATATTATATGATGAAGGGGAGTCTACCACAGTAAAAGTAATCATCATCATTTTCTTGAGATCCTGGGAGCCCAGGGTTAATGGTAGGACAATTTCCCCTTCCGGGTAGACCACATGGCCAGCAAAGCCAAAGAAGGCAGTTTCCACGGCTTCCAAATGGTAACCCTGCAAATCCATCTGCACAAAGGCATCTTTAAAAATTACATTTACAGAGCTGTCCGAGTCAACAAAGACTCTCAGAATGTCATAATTTGCCACCCGGGCTTGGATAACCAGAGCATCATTGTGGGGTAGATTCACCCCCTTTAAATCTTCTGGGCCAAAACTGATTACTGCCTCGCTCCTTCTCATTCCATCTACCTCCATACACTCCCTCCTACTCCTCGACTTCCTCGCCCGGTTGGAGTCTCCTTCAGTAGAGCCTCCTGATATCATTTTTATCAACCCCGTAGCAGGGGGAGAATTCTTTTTTGTCTCAAGCTCGGGCTCTCTTCTCCTCCCGGGCTCTCCTCTCGGTATACTCCTCATACCTCCTCCTCGAGCGCTGGACCCTAGCTGTGGAGATGTCCATGGCAATCTCGGTCTCTTATTGGCTTGACTTTGTTCCGGGACGGAAGGGGAGAAATAGTTTCCCTTCAATGTTTTTCAATCCTCGGTGTTGTGATAACACACCTTATGGAGAGTACAAAATCCTCTTTTCTCAGGCCGGGATAATTGATGGTCCGGGGCCAGATCCCTACTGCACTCCTGGACCTCTCTGTCCCGGGCAATCTTAAGAGGCACATGGTGGGAGAAGTGTCCTGGATTATTCCTTCTCAGTCTATTTTTCTGCCCGGGATAATAATTCCTCGAAATCCCCGGGCACTTTTTTGGTCAACGATTTGAAAAATTCACCCTCCCTCAAGCTTTGTGTGAATGCCGTAGTTTTTGTTTCAGTAGCGCAAGTAGATACATCCAAAGCCACTCTATTAAATCTTTTGATATAAGCCCTCAAACTTTCATCCAGGCTCTGTTTGACTTCGAAAAGACTAAAAGCAGTCTTCTTGTATTTCTTACTGCTACTGAAGTGGTGTAGGAACACCTTCTAGAAGTCTTTAAATGAATCAATACTCTTAGGAGTCAGTCCTCCGAACCACCTTTGAGCTGAGTCCACCAAGGTAGTAAGGAACACCTTACACTTGATTCGATCTGTATAACAGTGTAACATAGCCATGTTCTCAAACCGGGCTAAGTGCTCATCAGGATCCGCATTGCCATCGTAATCTTTGACTTTGGCGGACTTGAAATTCTCGGGAAGAGGTTCCCGGACAATGATATCAGTAAATGGGCAACCCTTAGCAGTAGCTCGAGAAATGCTACGACGCTCCAACTGCCCTTCCAGAACTTTCATTTTCTGCCTTAATTCAAACAACTCCTCAGCCACGGTAGGTGATTTGGATCCAGCACTAGACTCCTCATCCTCTCCTCTCACTTCCTCCTCCCTCCACTCTTGCTCTTGCTCCTGCTCCTGCTCCTGCTCATGCTCATGTTCATTAATTTTCCCCCCTCCCGGTGGTATAACTTGATGAGAAGTTTCTCTCCTGGCCACAGCTTTCTCCACCGCTTCGGAGATTATTCTAGCCAACTCCTCCGGGGTCATGGTAATAAGATTGGGTCCTGTGGGAGGAACACCACCACCCTGCCCCAAAGCACGCGTATTATCCCCATGAGCCCGGGAATTATCTTGGTTAGTTCTTCGAGTATGAGCCATATCAACGCCTTAATCTCAAATTTCGCGCAGACGGCGCCAATGATGTGACTTCGTTGAAATGGATTAGCCGGGTAAGGAGCTCCAACGGGTCAAATCAATAATTTATAGTTTCTAGGGAATTTTGAGTTAAGATAATGGCTTCAATAGCACCTGCAAACAATGAAAGGAACTCGTGAATGGGCGCCGGAGGGGTGTCCGGCGTGGCCACTTCGATGCTTAAGTCAGCAGGTTGAAGATGAGCAAAAGCAATATTTGGTAGAAAATATGTATAATGCTTAAGAGTTCAAAGATTTCAGAATCAGTAAATGACATTAATACCTTCTATTTATAGTAGAAGATGAGGTAGGTACCTCGATTCCAGTGCTACCTACTAAGTATGGCAAGTCGGCTGCCCATATCCTATCTTCTGATGACTTCTAAGACACTCCAAGCCCAAGTTGTTCTGACAGATTAGACGTCCTGTATCAATCATACTCGAGTGTGGTTCAATTCTCGAGGTGGCCCGGGCAATTGGTTACCCGGATACTTGTATGAGAGCCCGGGCTGTTCGGAGAATACTTGGGAAATATGTAGTGCTCGGGCTCTTGATGGTGTCCGGGTCATCAGCGACCTGGATCCTTATGGGGTATCAATATTACCAAGTCTAAGCCTGCAGTGCGGATTAACGTTTCAACAATTGGTAAAATTAATGCACATTGGTCTCGAACAGAATCTCGGGTTGGGTTATTAATGTTGGTATGTTCAATTGGTTATTTCACTCGGTAAATATTGATGTGTTACTCGGGAAATTAAATGCTCAGCGGTAATGGAGAACATGTTTCATTAGAAAGAATATAAACAAGTTCAGGGCTAGGGCCATCACACCTGACGAGTTAAGGAGCAAAGAAGCCTCGGGACCATACGAGAGCTTCTCGACCAAGGATGGCGAGAGCCCGACATTTATCATAGGGCTCTTCTCAGCCTAAGCTTTCTCTGAGGATCCCCCAAGCTTCACAATTGACCAGAATAAAGGCCCCAGACACCGGGTGCCTTCTTTTTTCTTTTTTCCCCCCCTCCGGACCAGCTTCTTTGGAGACTCGGGATAAGCGTGCTCGGAATGCTCCTCTAGTTTTTCTTTCTTCCTCTTCATGTACTTGATCATCTCAACGCTCACCATCCTTTCGTCTGCACGAGGAAGAAAATAATTAAGCTAAAAAAAAGAGAGCGGAAGGCTCGAGCTCTACCTAAAGACACCTCTATCTCAACTTCCTTCCTAAAAAAGCCGAAGCGGCACCAGACACCATCCCTAATTATGCTCAAGGTCCAGAAGTATCTAGCCGACATTTTGAGTTAAAAAAAAAAAAAAACAGTTTGGGCTCAAAGCGATAGGGCGACCTAATAATTATTTCATCCTCCCAGGTCATATCACAGACATAGGGCTCGGGGAAGGAAACAAAAAAGTACTGATTCGACCACCTCTTATGATAAGAAGTGTTTTCTCCCAAAAAATTGGTGCTTGGTTTAAAATTAACATAAAACCGACCCGGACCTACTCTATTTATATGTACAAACCTAAGAAAAAGACGTACTGTACTCATAATGCCAAATATTTTCTTTAAAAAAAACCCTAAGGTTAAAATGGTGGAATATGAGTTAGGGGGAAGTTGGCCAAGAAGATGCCATAATATTTACAAATGCCTTGGATCAGTTTAGGGACGAGAAACCTAAGGCCCCATATCTACTTGGTCCTTATAGAAGGTCTAGTAGTCTAGGGGTAGATTACAGGCTTAGTCACTCACCTTAAGCATAACCAGCTTGAAACCATGGGCATCCCCGACTTCTCCCTAAGGGAGTCAGCCAAGTAATGGTTAAAATAGGATCTTTCCACCTCATACCATTTAAGTCAAGCTCCTCTTATTTGGACCTCTAAGGCCTTGACTTCCCTAAGATGCCTCTCATGGGCATTCTCGTGCACTGGACTAGAACTCTAGGGAAAAAAAAGGCTTCTACAAATTGAGCTATCTCGTTAATGGCTCGGGGGTCGGGACTTGGTATTTTACGAGGAGAATATGACAAGTAACTTACTAAAGCAACGAATAAAAATTCCGAGCGCAAAAAGATCATGGTCGGGAGTGAGCTATAAGTTTGGCAGAGTAACAAGGTTGAAAAGGTAAAAATGATGGCGAGGGACCACATATTTATAGTTGAGTACAGGTGATCATGACGGCATGATCAAACATAATCGAGTGGTGTAATTTACGGTCGAAACATGAAACGTCGCCTCGAGGATACAAAATAGCAAAAAATCGTGGTTGTCCACATGTGTATCGAACGTTAGGGCAACCAAACGAACACAAACAGAGATCCAAGTGAGATCCAAGTGAAAGCTCAAAACACTTTGAGCTCAATCTCAGGTGTTCATTTCAACGTCTAGATATCAATATAACTAATGCCAAAAAGAAGCATAGAATTAAGAATATACTCGTTGTATTCGGGTCGGACGGTAACACTTGGTCTAAATTTCATAATTATTTTAGACCAAAAGCGAGAAAATACTATTTATATCCCCGAAAACCCGACCCTACCAGAATCACATTAACCCGAACCATACCACACGTGAGCTTGCCTATTTACAAAGGTGATGGGCCTAAGACTAATGCGGTCAAACTCGAGAAAGAGTCCAGATTATGATTGGGTCTGAACTACTCCCTACTACTCCACTTATTATTTTATATATGATTTTATATATTCACAAACATTACTATTTTTTTGCACATTTAAATTTGTTCACAAGACTGACTTAAACAACAAAAGAGTTATGTCGGAAATACTTCTAATGTTCTCAAATGCTTGTTCGTCCATGCAGATTCAGCTCGACTCACACCCGATCCACGAAGACTTGACCGACTCACTCGATACCAACCAACAAAACTTAATTATTTTGACTCACAGACCAAACCCTAAGTGTATGGAATTTTTGCCTTAATCAGATGATAGCAGATACTTGGGTTCCAGTGAATGATGCTACCTACTTTGATTAAATGAATTATGATGCCACCTACTTCGGTCTAAACCGAATTTATTAGCCATTCTGTTTTTTTTTTTTAAAAAAAAAAAGGAATATCAAAATTTGTGATAGCCTAGACTAGAGAATGTGACAATTGTAGTAGTGTTTTGGCAGATTGACAAATGATTGGTGAAATTCCCCTCCATAGGAAAGGTAAAACCGAACTTGTTCGACCAAAATGATAGGTTGTAGTTTCCTAAATCTATTTTTTGCGTATAGAAATTGAATTTGTTCTTCGTAAATAATTGCCTATCATTTTGTCTTTTATACAAAATCAATATTATGAAAATCTAATCTAACAAACAATGGTTTATAAATAATATAAGAGGTTAATTGGCAATTAATGTTTTGAAAGGGATTTTAAAAAAATAAAAATAATAATAATAATAAATAGAAGATGATCAATTGTGAATGTGATGCAAGACAAATCACAGCTGGCCTATCCAAACTCTGCCACCACTTTTTCGTACTTGGTGAGAATATTAATTAAAGTAATTTAGGATTTTTCTACGGTGGAACTGAACAAACAAAATCCAGAGGAACAAGAAACCCTCCTCCTCCATCTCTGTTTTCTCTTCCTCTCCACTTCGATTTGTGAGTGAGAGTGACTGCCCCATTTCTCGGTTTTCCCTTCCTTCAAGGCGCATTCATGGATTGATTCTCTCTCTCCGAAGGACCTTCGCTTCGCTTCGTTCCCACGGCAACAACCCATTCATTTTTCTGGAAACCGGACCAAAATTGATCTGTCAATGAGGGCTCTCAATTTTTCCTCCAGATACTGAATCATTCATTTCCCCTCCCACTCTGGCGGACCTTAGAGGAACCCTAGCGTTCCTCGTCTCATCGATTCACTCCCATCGTCTCCACTGTAAACCCAGGAGGAAAGGCCACAGATTTGTTCACAGACCCAAAATGCTGTGGATAATGAGATTTTCTGGGTTTTTCTCCGCAGCGATGGTAATAGTTGTACTTTCTCCTTCCTTGCAATCTTTTCATCCTGCAGAAGCTATTACTTCGTCTCAGGCCGACATGTATCTCAGATTCCCCACTTCTACTAACCCATCTGCCAAATTTTCCTTTCGAAAAGTTGAAGCGTTCCGCAATGCGGACGAGTGCCACTCGACAACGTTGGGGAAACCCAGCGTCTGCGATCCTTCTCTCGTTCACGTGGCGATTACTCTCGATGTCGAATATCTGCGAGGTTCATTGGCCGCCGTCCATTCGATTCTCCAGCATTCCAAGTGTCCAGAAAGTGTGTTCTTCCATTTCCTTGTTTCAGAAACGGGTCTGGAAACCCTAGTCCGTTCCACTTTTCCCGAATTGAAATTCAAAGTGTATTATTTTGACCCCGAACGAGTCCGGAGCCTGATATCGAGCTCCGTGAGGCAAGCGCTTGAACAGCCGCTGAATTATGCGAGAAATTATCTGGCGGATCTTCTGGAATCCTGTGTGAAGCGGGTCATTTATCTTGATTCCGATCTAGTTCTGGTCGATGATATCTGGAAGCTTTGGAACACTAGTTTGGGGAAGAAGACTATCGGAGCACCCGAATATTGCCACGCCAATTTCACCAAGTATTTCACGAAGCATTTCTGGTTGGACGCTAGATTCTCCGGCGTGTTTTCTGGCCGGAGCCCCTGTTATTTCAACACAGGCGTAATGGTGATAGATCTCGGTAAGTGGAGGCGGTTCGGGTACACTCGCCAGATCGAGTGGTGGATGGAGATACAGAAGACGAACCCGTACAGGATATACGAGCTGGGCTCGCTCCCGCCGTACTTGCTCGTCTTCGCCGGACACGTGGCACCCATCGAGCACCGTTGGAATCAGCATGGCCTGGGAGGGGATAATGTGCGCGGGAGCTGCAGGAACCTTCACCCCGGTCCAGTGAGCTTGCTACACTGGAGCGGCAGCGGCAAGCCGTGGCTCCGGCTAGACTCTAATCAACCTTGCCCACTCGACTCATTGTGGGCCCCATATGATCTGTATCGCCACTCGACGTGAATCTGTAACGCCACTCTTTAGCCGGCGGTAAATTGCTCCAGTGACTTTTTTTTCATGATTTTTTCAACAATTCATATTGGGTTTTTTTCATTTTGCTCGATAGTTCCTTCTTTATTAACTTTTTTGCTTATTATTTTGATCGACTCCTCGTCACGATCCATTTGTATTCTATTATTCGCATAAAAGAAAAGGAATACCCCATTATTTGTTCAAGAGTGTTTCTTTACAGCAAATTTAAGTCCTCGTCGCTTTTTCTTGGGGAATTAATTATCTGGCTTGATAGGAACTACAAATAGCGTCGGTTTCCGACTGAAAATGACTGAATTGTATTTGGAAAGTGATGAACAAACATCCGGAGGCCTGGATACTGTCGGCCTACTTGCGTCTAGTTTAGTAATTTGCCATGCCTACAACTGTATAGGAATATATTACAGCTCAGGTTTAGTTGGTGGGCCTTATTCAACCCTTGGGGGAATTGTTTTTACTTATTAGAGATATCGATGTAAGAAAAACATTTTCTTGAACGAAATAGTGGTGGGGCATTATATTGGTGGTTGTCTGATTAAAAAGTTACCCACATTGTAGCTGTGTATCACTGCTTGGTAAAAAAAAGTTCGAATATCAGTGGTGGGACGGCATAATTCTAAGCAATATGTTATATGCCCGAAAATCTGCTAAGGCCAAAGCTTTGAATAAAACATAGATGATTCGGAGATTGCTAGGTTTGTATTCTGTTTTTCATTTATTTAGAATAAAAAAAGGATAAAACTGATGATGGAGATGCCGGCTGTCGTGGGATGCTTTGGTTAAATGAAGAGTTGTGAGCTGGAAATATTTTAATATGGACGAAGCTGTTTACAGATGTCTTGTGAGTATTTTTTCCCAATATGTTACTGGTGTATGTGAAAGTGGGCATTCAAAGACATTTGGAGTAATATCATATAATATGGCTGCCTTATTTCGAATCTTGAGTGTCTGAACTTAGATTCACCGATAATCCTACGTTATTTTTGTAGTCTGATCTCTGATTACAATTTTTAATCTTTTAATGTGACAGCAGATATGGACAACATTAAATTAGTATGCAATTGGGACACATGATGAATATTCGATAAATTTTAAAAAAATGCATCTGTCAATCTTTCAATTAAGATTCAGTACCTAGTCATAATTTTTTAAAAATAATACCTGACAAATCTATACTTTTAGTTTTATCATCTCACAAAGCAAAATTTACATTTTTACCCTTTATTATTTAAATAAATATATTATTTTAGCCACAAAATTACATGTGTCTTCTCAATTTAAAATATAATTTCAAAAAAATTGTTTATCAATTATCATAGAATAAAAATAAATACTTATTTTGACATATAAAGTACCTATTATGGGGTTTCAGATACTTGATTTCGCTATTTGAATACTCCAAATATATAAGAAAATACTATATTCGAGCATTCACCATAAATTCAATCATTGTTAGTCTTTTCACGAAAAATGCAATAGATGACTTATTCATGTCATTTTATTTTTAAAAAAAAAAAACATAGTTCATCACTCATGTTGAAATAAAATTAAGTATTTATTTTGACCTACAAAATACTTATTTTGGAGTTTCAAATGCTTGATTTGACTCTTTGAATACTCCAAATGTGTAAGAAAATACCGGATCTTCGAGATATCACAATAAATTCAATAATTGTTGATCTTTTCATTGAAAATACATTTAGATGACTTATTCAAGTCATCTAATATTTGAAAAAACATAGTTTATCACTCATTGTTGAATTAGAAAAAGTACTTATTT
>NC_133311.1:280103-317274 GCF_012295235.1 Primulina huaijiensis | reverse complement strand
ATCATGAATAATGAACTATGTTTATTTATTTAAATGACATGAATAAGTATACTAATGAATTTTTCATGGAAAGATTGTCTATTCGAATATCCAGTATTTTAATGCATATTGTGAGTATCTCATTTACGAAATCAATTAGTTGCAAACTCAAATTAGGTACTTTTCAAGTAAAACTAAGTACTTTAAAATTTTCATGCTTATTTGAGAATATTTTTTACCAAAAAAATATTAAATAAGATGAATATGTAATCTAAATGCATCTTCCATGGAAAGACCAATACTTGGTGAACTTACGTTGCATATTCGAATATCCAGTAGTCTATTACATATTATGAGTATCTCGTGTATCAAATCAAGTATTTGCAATATGAAATTAGGTACTTCTCAAGTAAAATTAAGTACTTTTAAATATTCATGCTTCTTTGGGAAATTGGTTTTTTTTTTTTACAAAAAAATATTAAATTAGATGAATATGTTATCCAAATTCATCTTCCACAGAAAGACCAACACTTGGTGAACTTACGTTGCATATTCGAATATCCAGTATTTTATTACATATTATGAGTATCTCATGTACCAAATCAAATATTTGAAATATGAAATTATGTACTTCTCAAGTAAAACTAAGTACTATAAAATTTTCATGCTTATTTGAGAATTTGTTTTTTTTTTTACAAAAAATATATTAAATAAGATAAATATGCTATCCAAATGAATCTTCCATGGAAAGCCAACACTTGGTGAACTTACGTTGCATATTTGAATATCCAATACTCTATCACATATTATGAGTATCTCTTGTACCAAATCGAGTATTTGCAAACTCAAATTAGGTACTACTCATCCAAATGCATATTCCATGATAATACCAACACTGGGAGAATTTACGTTGCCTATTCGAATATCCAGTATTTTAATACATATTGTGAGTATCTCATTTATGAAATCAAATATTTACCAACTCAAATTAGGTACTTCTCAAGTAAAAATAAGTACTTTGAAATTGTCATGCTTATTTGGGAATTTTTTTATTTTTTTTTACAAAAAATATATTAAATGATATGAATATGTCATCCAAATGCATCTTCTATGAAAAACCAACACTTGATGAACTTACGTTGCATATTTGAATATCCAGTATTCTATTACATATTATGAGTATCTCCTATATCAAATCAAGTATTTACAAACTCAAAAATAGGTACTTCTCATCCAAATGCATGCATATTCCATGAAAATACAAACACTTGGAGAACTTACGTTGCTTATTCGAATATCCAATATTTTAATATATACCGTGAGTATCTCATTTACGAAATCAAGTATTTGCCAACTCAAATTAGGTACTTCTCAAGTAAAACTGTGTACTTTAAAATGTTCGTGTTTATTTGAGAATTTTTTTTTTTACAAAAAATATTAAATGAGATGAATATGTCATCCAAATGCATTTTCCATTGAAATACCAATACTTGGTAAATTTACGTTGTGTGTTCGAATATCTAGTATTTTAATACATATTGTGAGTATCTCATTTACGAAATCAAGTATTTGCAAACTCAAAATAGACATTTGTCAAGTAAAACTAATTACTTTAAAATTAAATGCTTAGTTGGGAATTTGATATTTTTACAAAAAAATATTAAATGAGATGAATATGTCATCCAAATACACAATTCATGAAAAGACAAACAATGACTGAATTTATGTTGATCGTTCAGGATTCAGTATTTTCTTACACGTTTAGAGTATTTAAAGAGCCAAATCAAGTATGTAGAACTTCAAAATAAATAATTTTTATGTCAAAATAAGTACTTAATCTTATTTCATGATGAGTGATGAACTATATTTTTTTAAAAATAAATGACATGAATAAGTCATCATAATGCATTTTTAATGAAAAACTAACAACGACAGAATTTATGTTGATTGTTAAAAAATGTAGTATTTTTTTTTACACATTTGGAGTATTCAAATAACAAAATCAAGTATTTGAAACTTCATAATAGGTACTAATATTTTGGTAGATGGAAAACACAAAATTAATTTGATGGATAAAATTATATATTTATTTAAATAATAAAAGGGCAAAAATGTAAATTTATCTTTGTAGGAAGCTAAAACTAAGTTTGTAGTGTTGTCAGGTATTGATTTGTAAAAAAAATCTTCTAGGTACTGAATCTTAAATGAAAGATGTACAGATGTATTTTTTTCAAACTTACCCATGAATATTCTAAGTTTGACGAGAAAGTAGAGATTTTATAAAGGAACCATATCATATGGGTCACACACTCACTCGTGTATTGTAAATGCTCTAGCGTACTAGAGATGATTTAGTCATTTGTCGTCTACAAGATGACATCCGACGCCGATGCTAAGAAGTTGAATGTATCTTTCGCCACATGTGCCATCCCTTCATCCTCATGCGCTATGTTGGGCTTTTAACTTTACAGCTGTTAAACAGCAAACCCAATCACTTTGTTATGTTGAACTACTACAAATTACAAAATACATGTTTTTATTAAAAAAAATGTGTTCTGGTGATTAAATATACCTTCCATGAGCTTACAATAATTACAAAAAAATCCACGAGCCTTGTAATAGCATTTCATTTTCTGCATTTTTGTTTGCAAGTCAAGCCAAAGACCATTCTGTCTGGTACAGAGTCTTTGATAACTGCACATATATTACATATGATGCTTACAATAATTACAAAAATACTCAGCTAATTTTATAAGTTACATATATCCCCATGGATTTGAATCAATTTTGTATTTATTCTTAATAAACTTATACGCATACCATAAGTGTTTAAAAGTATTAAGAGGATAATTTGAAATAAAAATATATCTCCAGAGAAAGATATATAATTTTTTATAAAGTTAATATGTGTGAATAAAATATTAATAAAACTACAAGATTCCGGGTTTCGACTTGTAATATCTTTATTTTATACTTACACTAGCAGAAGCGTGTACAATTCTTTACTTTTAAATAATATAATAATTCAATAGTAGTGTCACAATCTTACTTACAGTAGCAGAAGCGTGTATAATTCTTTACTTTGGAAGTCGTGGAAGTTGACTATGCTAATTTAGTTAGGAGATTGCAACTTCTTAATTTAGTAAAAGAGTTCTAAAATAGGCAGTCACGAAAAATGAGTCAGTTAAAAAATTTTATCTTCGAAATTTTTATTTTTCATTATAATAATGATATTTGTATTCTCGTCACATCGCTGCTCTCTGATTGTCGATCGCGGTTCATGAAATTGCAACGCCAAGAAAAACTTTTTCTGAAGAATAAAATACAAGTTCAGGCAGCGCACGAGAAGCAACTGCCTTCTCGGGCTGTACAACTTTAATAAAAGAAATTAGGATGCGAGAAGGGCTGTTCGCACAGCCCTGCCCACAGTTGCTACCCGAAAAGTTCTGGCAGCAAAAATTTTCTGATTTTTGAAAAAGATATTTTGTGAAAATTGAAAATTTTACACTTGAAATTAATTTTTGATAAAATTATGGAATTTTTTTTATAAAATAATTAATTAAAATATGATTTTTATTATTATGGTAAAAATATTTTTTAAGGAAAATTTTAATTATTAATAGATTAATTGAATAATTAAACTTATATGTTTATTTAATTTATTGATTTATTTTTAATTATGTAAGTTATGACAAATTTACAAGATGCATGATTTAATGATAATATATGATATTGTATTGATAATATGTGATATTATATCTTGTATGTAATATGTGATATTATATAATAAAATGATGATTAAAAGATATGAACAATGTACTAGGTGTGTGTTAAGATATTTTACATTGTTACATTTTTAATTATTTGATAATTATCAAAGTGATTATGATTGTGGTATGTTCATACCTCTTAAATTTATATCTCAACGTGACATTGAGATTTAATGTAAATATTAGATTTAATGACATATCCAGATTTGATGATAGTGAGTCCAAATAATCAAGAGTTGAAGATCCTATACATGTAAATTATTTGAATCTTATGTAATATTGCATTTGTATCCTTGCATTTACATAATTTTGGAATTATATTGTGTATGGCTCTCACGGTTCAAATAACTTTCGGTTATCGATCATCTTTTATTATTTATAATGCATATTATATATTGTAAATAATCAGTATGTGCGTTATTATTATTATAATAGCAAGAGTTGCATTAATCTGACAAACATAAAATGGTTTTAAATTAAATTATGAGATAGATTTTCGAAATTAAAAACTCTTATTTTGAATAAAATTCAAAATTTATATCAAGCTCATTAAAAAAGTTAAAATATTTAATATTTCCTTTCATTCCATCATCAGTGGTTGCATGATGATTAACACCACCAGCGGTCAATGTGTCTAATATTATTGGGGAAACCTGGACGCGTGAAATTTATGGCTTCCACTTACATACTTGAGATGAATTTTGTGAATTTTCCATGATTTCGGCTCATATTATTGGAGGATCTCATGGCGATCGTCTAATAAGATTCAACATAGATGGGTCGGGATGGATATATGAAAAAAAAAATGACGTCATATTATTGGGCCTTCATGAAATATGAGGTAAATTATGTGAGGGTTGCATGAGTTGCAATTAGGCGAGTTCTACCTTTTGAAAATTATGATTTATTGATATTATTCAGGATCATGATTTACAAATTGAGCCTTGTATACTCACTAAGAAAATACAATTTCTCGTTCTCATTAGATATGAAAATGTCAAAATAGTGAGAGGTTATTCATAAAATAAAATACCATAATTTACGTCTTATAAAATATTTTAAAATAGTTGAAAATGATTATCTATTTACATATTTTGTATATTCGTGATTTCGTAACACAATCCATTGTCCACAATACTCGATCAAAACAATCTAATTAAACCTAACTATCAAGATTGGCTAAAGAATTAAAATTTGTTATGATATCGGAAAAGGATCACATACATACTTACTAATATCTCTTCCAAAATAGTTATATATAATTTCAGACTTGCTAAGCTGGCAGACTCTTGGGAGACGGGGGACCATAAGCTACAAGATAAAGTGTAATATGTTGATATGTCAAATGAACTACAAAGTCAGTTTGAAGAAATAATGAATGTTGTTGATATTGATATCCACATGCAAAAGTTATTTGGTGCTCAAACTCATAAGAATTTTGTTGACATTCATAAATACATATAGGAATTTTATGGTACTCAAACTCATACAGCGAGACACGCTGTTATCAATGAGCTCATGATTACATGCATGCAAAATTGGGGGTCGACCCATGAGCATGGTTTACATGATTGGGTTTATCACGAATGTGGTGGGCTTAGAATTGGTTATTCCCAACGAGTTCTATGATGATATCGTCTTTTGTCACTCTTTTCCTCATTTTATTACTTAAAACCGTCGCTAAATATATCAACGGACTACAAAGTGTCGCTAATTTAAAACTAGCGACGGTTTTTGAAACCGTCGTTAGCAAAACTGTCGCTAAATAAAGCAACGGTTTTAATGAAACGTTGTTGTTTGTCCAAAAAACACGCTAATCGACAACAGTTTTCTAACACCGTTGTCGTATGTCCTAAAAAACACGCTAATAGACAACGGTTTAAAACCGTTGTCGTAACCCATATACGACAACGGTTTTAACAAAAACCGTTGTCTTTAGCAACTAAAAAACACGCCCATAGACAACGGTTTGCTAAAACCGTTGTCGTTGACCCATAAAGACAACGTTTTTAACGAAAACCGTTGTTAAAAGGAAAAAAGACAACGGTTTCTGATAAAACCGTTGTCTTTTGAGTGTGGTTGTATGTTAAATTTCTTGTAGTGTGTCCTTCAAAGCTTGTATTTCTTTCAGCATCGCGTCTCTCCATTTCTCATCTTGCACTACTGTACCAAACGAACATGGTTCCATACCCACAATTACAGCAGCAAAGAAAGCATGATGTGCCACAGAGAATTTATCACAGTTTACGTAATGTTTAATGAGATAGTGACTACCTAAGGAATGCATGTGTCAAGTGAGCGTGGAGAGGGGCTCAAGGACGAAGTGGAATTTTGAACTGTGTGCAAGACATAATCGTGCAAGCGAGTGGATTCTCGTCGCTATCTATGACCACGCCCCAATGGTTCTTCAATTTTGTTGTTGACATCTTCATTAGTGCCCCCCTAACTCATGTTATTTCGATAGTTTGGGAACCATCAAGCTGGCTTCTTGTTATTTCTCAATTTCCACTTGAATTTTTTTCTTGTTCGGTCGTCCCTGAGGGCATTTCTTCTTCACCAAAATAACCATCAGTCCTATTGTTGTCAAATTTGTCATGTTCAACCTTATTCTCGTAAGGGAACTCTTTTTCCAAGAATACAGTGTCTCTCGAAACAAAAAACTCCTTAGAATCAAGATCATACAAGCTCCATCCTTTCTTCCCCAATGGGTATCCGACAAAGACGCATTTCCTACTTCGACTAGAGAATATATCACCACTATATTTCTGATTATGAGCATAAGCCAATTAAACAAAAACTTGGACATTCTTATATGAAAGAGCAGTACCAAATAACAATTTATAAGGCTTTTTATCCTTCTAGCAGAATAGAAGGAGTACAATTAATCAAGTACGCAACTGTCAAGACACACTTCCCCCAAAACTCAATAGGTATATTTGCCTGAAAGCGTAGTGATCATGCGACATTGAGGATGTGGCGATGTTTACGTTCCACTCTTCCATTTTGTTGTTGAGGAGTCCCAATACACGAAGTTTGATGTATTATCCTGTTTTCCACAAAGTATTTATTCAAGCAAGTAAACTTAGTTCCATTATCACTTTGCACAATTTTCACATATTCATTAAATTGTCTATGTATCACAGTGATAAAATTTTGAATAGTTTGTCCCACCTTGACTTTATCATTCAATAAATAGACCCACACTCCACTGGAATGATCATCAACAATTGTCAAAAGTCAAAAACTTGTGTGAGACGGTCTAACGGGTCGTATTTGTGAGACAGATCTTTTATTTGGGTCATCCATGAAAAAGTATTACTTTTTGTGCTAAGAGTATTACTTTTAATTGTGAGTATGGGTAGGGTTGACCCGTCTCACAGATTAAGATCCGTGAGACGGTCTCACATGATACTCTCTCTTGTCAAAAAATAATGTGCACTACAAAAGGTTGGAGTTTTATATGGACTCCACAAATCACAATGAATCATCTCAAAAATACTAGACGCCTTATTATTACTTGACAAAAATTCTCTCCGAAATTGCTTTGCTCGTAGACAAATATCATAAGTTTTAACGGGATCACTACTAATTCCTTTAACGACTGGAAATAACTGAATAATTCTACTAGAAGGATGTCTTAACCTTCGATGCCACAAGTCAAAGGTGTCTCTCCTCGCTGTAGTCATAGCTCTGGCTGACACTATCCCTCTGAAGTAGTAAAGCGCCTCACATTGCTCATCCGCACCAATCAACATCCTCGAATTGCGGTTCTACATAACACATATTTTATCATTAAACTGAACTATACAATTCAACTCTCATTCAATTGCGATATTGAAATCAAGCTACACTTCAAGTTGGGTACGTATAACACATTGTTCAAATTTCAAATATTCATTGCCAAACCATTTCAAATTATCATTGCTAAACCATTCTACGTCCTACATAGTCATAAGAGAATGTCGAACCAAATTATGTGCCACTTCAATAGCCAATCTCTTCATGTGATGAATTGATTTAGCTTCAGAATCACTGATGAGATAAAGAATTTCCAATATTAAAGTTCCATCCGGACCAAGGTCGTCACCCCACTGTAGACTCCCTGGACCGCTCGAAAAGAATCCGAAAATAAGCATACATTGGATAGCCCCAACGAGCAGCAGAAATCATACAGAACCTGGGTTGCGTTACAACTAGGCCTCAGCTCCCAGCACTCGACCAAAATGATCTCAAATAATTGCTCCAGCGATGAACACATTTTTTGCTTCAACAAAACCTGGATCCAATTCCAAGCGAAGTTGTGCAGATATCGGTGCTTTCCAGCCCAAGGCTTAGTTGTTCTGACAGGGCTGATTCAAATTAGAGCACACACGAGCAGCATTCCTAAATAATTCAGAAAATTGATTGCCCAATCAATCCAAATAATTCTTTGCACACTAGTCGAGACATGTGTTCTTTTGAAAATCTCCACCCACACTACCCAAACCATAATCTCAAACAAATCTTTCTCCTCTTGTAACATCACATTGGCAAGCATCAAACCACAATCAATAAAAGAGGCCATAACTGGGGCCAGAAGATGTAATTCTTCCAAATAGAACGAACCATATTACCGAAAAACAAACAAAGAGGTGTTGCTGCTGAAAATAACTTGCACAAAGAACATATGCAATTGGGAGAAACATGCTTAAAAATTAAATTTGCAGCAGTAGAAATAAGCTCATTTGAGGATCTCCACATAAAGATGCATTGGGAGGGATGCGTAGTTTCCAAATTAGCTTCCACCACTCTTGACTCGGATGAGTAGATTGGAATTGAGGAGTGGCCATACTCTTCACTTCCAAGAAGTAACCAGATTTAACTGAATAAGTCCCATTCGAATTCCCCTGCCAAAGTCTTTACATCCGCACAACCCCTAAATTTAACGGGATATCCAAAATGGTCTCTCTTCAAGCGATAAGAATGATTGTCTCGTGCCACAGTTTCATTACAATTGCCATCATTCGTTATCAAATCGTTCACATTTATTGAATGATTTGCAACAGAATTATGATGACTTTTAAAACCAGTAACACCAACTTATTAGAGATGGATTTACCATCTCCAACTCGCCAACACAAACCAATGGCTCCACAAGATAGATGGTCATACAAAAGATGGATTAGACCCTAATCTTGTCTCCATAATACCCAAACGCTTGAGATATCTGGATTTTAGTAGTTGAGTCATGAGAGAATTAGGATAGTGCATAATTCTTCATACTGTTTGCTAAAAGCTATCAAATTACGAAAACCCATTCTCCCAATACACTTAGGTTTGCATAAACCTGCCCAATTCATCCAATGATCTTGCAAAACTCCCTGAGAGAAAAATCTAGAGGTCCAACTTTGAATTTTTTTGTAAATTCTCTCATGCAAGGAAGCAAATTGAATATATATTTTATATTTGTAAGTAATTCAAGTAATATTATTGAAATGGTCAGAGTCGGTGGTGAAAGTAGCGGTAGTTGACTATAACTCCGCAGCGGTCCACGGGTATTCGGATCCAAGATCGGGTTCCTTGTCTCGCAATTTCGCTTTGCCTATAGAAATCCAAAACCCTACCATTCATTACATGCTCAAAACTCCCATCTCGTTTGTTTCTTTCCAATTGAAGCGTCTCTAAAATACCAAATGGGTGATCGGTTCTATGATGATTTACTCACTGCTCTTTCGTCTTATGCCGGACATGATTTTGGTCTGTTTGTTTTCACTCGTGTGTTGTGTGCTGGTTCTAGCACATCATCTTCGTTTCCTGATTAATATTCTTTTCATTTTTAGATAACAACCGTGAGGAGCAAGAGACGGAAGGGGATTACGATGATGAGGAAGTCAACGAAGGAAAATCGGATGAATTGGCTTGTCCATTTTGCTCCGAGGATTTTGATGTTCTTGGATTGTGCTGCCACATTGACGCCGACCACCGATTGGAGGTTAAACCCGGGGTATTTCCCTTTTCAACCTTTATTTTTTTTCACTATATGCGGAATCGTAACATAAATCCGCAATGTTAGAGAATCTAGTGAAGTAAGTATTAATTGTGGGAGTGATAATTAATGTCTTTTTGAGGTTTTGAGCTCCCCTTGATCAACCATAGGATTGTTGCATTTGATTGGCAAATTGAAACTGTTTAGTGAGAATATTGCTCATATGAAATTCCTTTTTTGTATTCTAATCGTAGTTACATCTTATGCAGATCTGTCCTGTATGTGCTTCGAAGGTGACCATAAACATGGCCTCACATGTAATCATGCAGCACGAGAATGTTTTAAAGATATCCTTTGGAAAATCTTTACATTGAAGAGCTATTTTATTTTGTGATTAAGGTCGCCATATTTATATTTATGTTGTTATTGAGTAAGCATTATATTAGTGGTAGGTATGCAATTGGTGAAACTTTAAACAAAGTGAGATGGAGCTGCCAAACTATTTAAGAGTGAGACTTGTACTTATCATCGTTGTACATATGTTGTTTGTTGGTGCATAAAATATTTCTATAGTTATCATGACCTTGATGTGTGTTTACTATTTTCCTTGACCTATTCATACGCTCTCTGTAATAAGAAACATGGCAGTGGTCGCTCTCATACAGCAGTTTTCTTGTTAAGGAAAGAGTTACAAGAGAAACATTTATGTTTTATTAAGGAGTCTCCTCGTGTCATTTCATCCTCTGAGGCGGAAGCTGATTCTATGCTGTTGTCATTTGTCAATAATCCACACACTGATTATCGACCTCAAACAGCTCAATCCTGTTCTTCAACTGAGACGAGCTTATTAGCAAAGAAAAGCTCTGATAATGATTCTATAGAAAGGTACATAGCCATGGCTTTGTGACAGATTTTCATTATATGCTCTCAGTTCAAATTGGAGTGTGGAGACTATCCTTTTCTCTAGCGAATCAAGATTTTTCGTTAGCAATTTAACAAGTGAAAGTGTATTTAACCTCAGACTTATTTAAATATAGGGGATAACAGCGGGGCTAGAGAATTGATGTGTATTCGAATCACTAAAATTTTTATAATGCTGCTTCAAATACCAGTTTTCTATATATCATGGTTGCTTCAAATTTTCTTGACACCCTTCCCATCCATCTTTGTTGCAGAATTCAACCATCTGTGTCCACAGACAGGAATGATGGGAGGATGAGATGTGATTTCATACAAGGATTAGTGTTATCCACGATTCTTGACGACTTATGAATGGTTCACTATCGACAGTAAAAGCCGATCGAGCAAGTTACTGGCTACACAAACAACATTAGCTTATGTTTCACACATATATAAATATCGATGATGTGAATGACTATGCAGTTAGTGTAGATAAGTAATAGTTTATTTCTGTGTTTTATGTTATCCTCTCTGAGATTTTTAGTGTAGTAATTAATCTTTATGCATCTATTTCATGAATGTGAGGTGACAATTGATTATGTTTGCGGTATATTTTGAAAATAATTTCTAGAAGTTTATTTTTAGAAGCCATATTTGAAATTTCATGGATATTTGATTTTTTTTTTTTTTTTGTTAAGTCGTCTTATCTTGTAGATGTCATGTAATTTTAGAACTCAAAGAGTTATTCTTTGTTTTAAATGATAAATTAATTTTGGAAAAACTGTATTTTTGGTCTTGTAATTTTGTCAATTTGCAATTTTTGTCATTGATGGCATTAAATTTCAGTTTTTGTCTAATATTTTTCGTTTTTAACAATTTTAGTTATTTTGCATCCGAAGAGTGTCATATCGACAGTGCATTGGTGTTACGTTAGCGTCAAATCGGGAAAAAATATTAAAATTGTCAAAATAAATATAACATACTAAAATTGAAATTTGACGATGAAAATTGCAAAAGACAAATTTACATGACCATAAAACAATTTTTCCATTTATTTGTAGTAATCATCATATGGGGGAAGGTGAATATGTGATGGGAGGCGCCGTAAATATATATATATATATATAAAATAACGTGGATGTGTGTTGTTTTATGTCATTGGGAAAGTATAATGTAAATATATTTATCTTAACATTTGATCAGAGTTTAGTATGAATAATATCTGATTTTTCATGAGCCTATGAGTCAATGGACTCGTTGGGATAGATGGTTACATGTGAGATCAGATTCTCCAACCTCATCGAATATAAATACGAGAGACCATATATATGTTCAGATAAATAATTGACTAATATATATATCTTTTTATATAATGGATTGATTGATAACATCATTATTCACGCTTCAAATTTTTTGATTAATTTTCTTGCAAATAAATGTATGGCGAATGATGTTAAATTTAAGTAGCGATTGCTTTTTGCTGGTATGATCTAGTCTAATCTAACCTAACAATAAAAGATCATGTTATGTTTTATATGAATGAATCAAACCATTAAATCACGTTTGGAGACCTTTGTTTTGTTCTGACTTTATGCCATCCTTGTCAAATTATACGTACATGTTTCGAGAAATGTGATTTTTTATTCTTCTTATGGCAGCAGTACACATGCATAATGTGCAAGAATTGCTGTCCTTCAAACAAACTTATACTAATCAGTGCGTTGAATTATTATTTTTTCAAATTATGAAANTAATGCCACCGGGTTATATCCACCGTATTTTACGAACTGCTCCTCACAATTCAACCACACGATCGCAACCGATGGTTACTCAGCAGATTCCTTCAGCAGCACTTAGCACAACCTTAATTCGTTTCCTACCGTAAGGTGTACAGCAAAAGATAGAATTTTGAAAATAATACATGAGAGGGGCTGAGAGCAAAGATTTCTTTATTCAAACACAAACATTTATTTATTACATAAGAACCTCCTGTAGAGGAGGAGGAACTTGCTTAGCTACTTATAGTAGCCGAGCTTGAACAATACATAAACTTAAAAGAGAAAATATTACAACTTATGATTGAAAGAAATGAGGAAAATGTTCGATGATCTTNTCTCACAAATACGAACCGTGAGACCGTCTCACACAAGTTTTTAACTAAATTATATTATATCTTGAGAGGAAAAGTGTGCCGTGAAGAATTATGATTATATCAGTCTCACGCAAGTTTTTAACTAAATTATATTATATCTTGAGAGGAAAAGTGTGCCGTGAAGAATTATGATTATATCAATACAATATTAATTAACGTGGTTCTAAATTTGAAATAATGATCAAACTACAACCTTGAATGGAGAGAGATTTTAATTTTAATTTTAATTTTAATTTTAATAAAGATACATAATTTATTTATTGATGTAAAACAGACAAAACGATGGATGGATATTTAATAAGAGTTTGAAGTTTGAAGTTTGAAGTTTGAACGAATCCATCTTAAATAATTTTTATCCTCTCGTTCGTATTTTATCTTCACCGGGTTCCGTTTCATCTTCTTCCTGATTCTGATTCTGATTCTGATTCTGATTCTGACGCTTGATCCAATCCCCAAAGGAGGGAGGGGGGGATCTATAACCCTAATATTTCACGTTCAACATCTTGCTTGGTCCTTCTATTGATTTTTTCCGTCAATAAACCCTAGATTTTTGTTGAGCTATTGGGGGTGGGGTTGGATTTTTTTTTTAACAAGAATTGTTTTCACTGTCGAGAAAGGGGTCGGTTGTTTTGATCTATTTGAGTTGTACGGATTGGCCATGCTACGGTTGTCCTCGCCGATCGTTCTCTTCAGAGAGGACTCCGACATCGCCGCCAATCAAGGAGTTGATTTTGCTTTTACTGCTTTAAAATTTTCTGATTACTGTATATTTCCCCATGGCCATACATGCTCACGGCCCTAGTCCCAAGGGCCTTCTTTGCAATGCTGGTGCCGGTGCCGCAGCTGGTAAAGTTTCTTCAAGTACCTTCTTTTTTTAAATTTATCTGTCTTCAACTTCCAATAGTGTGCATGTGCTTGGTAAAAGAATTTTTTTTTTTTAAAAAAAAAAGAGCTTTTTTTTTAATACGAAGTTCGTTAGTTTCAACTTGCTGCCACATATTTTCCTCCTGTTAATTTTATCGAATTCCGTGTATTTCTTTTTGCCTATCTTCGATTTCCCAGTAGGGAAAACTTGTAGGTGTGCCATGTTTTTACGTTACGTACCGATATGACAGAGGCTTAGCATCTCTTTTACTTTTTATAATAAAAGTGACACAATGAAGTAATTGGCGATAATCTGATGAGATTGAGTTCAATAATGGTGCAGGAGTGATTGCAGCTACTTTTGTGTGTCCTTTAGATGTTATCAAGACTAGGTTTCAGGTCCATGGACTGCCGCAGCTTTCTAATGCTAATGTCAAAGGTTAGAAAAATTATTGTTATTTTTATTCTTTTATTTTGTAAATATTGACTTTTGGATCCGACATGAAATTTTGATTTGAATATGCTTATAAGATTGTTATTTTAAGCTTGGGAATATTAACTACTTGAGAATATTAAACGTGAGTGCTCTTCCATCTAGTTTTTAGTTTTGTCTCCAGGAATGTTTGTCTTCTTTGTTTTTTCTTGCTTTCTTTTGAGACTGGACGAGTCTGTCTTTAAGAATAGTTTCACGGGAGATTTAATGATGTTGATTGTTGTTTATTATCTATCGGCCAGGTAGTCTTATAGTTGGAAGTTTGGAACAAATATTTCAAAAGGAGGGCTTTCGTGGTATGTACCGTGGACTCTCTCCCACGGTGCTTGCATTGCTGCCAAATTGGGCAGTAAGTCATTAATTTTTGTTCTGTTTTTTACTAGGGTTGCTGTTAGCTTGGTTCTTTGTAAAATTGGGCAGTAAATCTTTCTCTCCTGTCCAAGAAGGTGATCAATAATAATTATAAATGGCGTTTCCGTGATTTCTCCCAGGTGTACTTCACAATTTATGAGCAACTAAAAAGTTTTCTTGGTGCTGATGGTGAGTTCATAATTGATTTTTATTTGATACCATGTTACGTCTATCAAAAAATTTTCTCCTTGTGTGGTGTTGTTGAGTGTACGGTGTACCTTAACTATATGTTTCTGGAATTATAGATGTAAATCATCATCTCTCGGTTGGTGCTAATATGTTGGCTGCTTCTGGTGCTGGAGCTGCGACTACAATTGCAACAAATCCTCTCTGGGTTGTTAAGACAAGATTTCAAGTATGCTATTTGTGACATCCCATCCCTTTTTATGTGGAATATTTGCTGGTAATATGGTTAGCGTGTGGGACTAAGCTGACCCAATCGTGCCTTCTTGCCTGAACCAAGAAATTATAGAGACTTATTTTTTGTTTTGGTTTATTGTTTGACCATCGAGCTCCTGATTTATATAGAAACATGGTGTGTGCATGTATGAAGTATGTTGGAATTAGAATAGGTGAATGAAATTATGAAATGTTCGGTTCGACATTGTGGCCATGGTGATAGCCTCCTTTGCGGAACTTATTGGAATTTGAATTGGTTAGTTCAGTTTAATTTGTTTCTTTTAAATTTATTGACTCAAATATATGACGACATGAGATTTTATTGTATTTAAAAAATCCATTCCAATGAATTTTGTAATTCATTTGTGTGGTAATTTACATTTGAGTTCCTTACTAGTTTTTTACTAAAACTTATCTAATGATGAATTAAAATCCAAGACCGTTATAGGTTCAAACTTCAAACATTGTGAACACTATCTTCCTAAGTCAAAATACAACTCTTTGGTGTCAATAGTGTCAATGTATATCTCACAACTAGATTGGGTTTAATCATTACTAATTTCGCTTCTGCAGACACAAGAAATGAGAGGAGGTGTGGTGCTATATAGGAGCACGCTGTCTGCCTTGAGAAGAATTGCACATGAAGAGGGTATTCGAGGATTATACAGGTTAGTTAATCATTTCACTGAATCTCATGGATGATTCTGTTTTATTAATTTCCCAAATATAATTCACTTCATAATGTCGTGAACGTTTGTTTGGTGTGCAGTGGCCTTGTGCCGGCTTTGGCTGGTATTAGTCATGTTGCAATTCAATTTCCAACATATGAGAAGATAAAGTATTACTTGGCTGATCGTGGTACTTCAAGAGTCTTAAATTCTCTCTCCAAAACACTCTGTTCATATTTCTATTCGTTAATTTATTCTGATGATGGTAGATAACACGACGATGGATAAACTTGGCGCAAGCAATGTCGCGGTGGCTTCATCAGTTTCTAAAATATTCGCTTCCACCTTGACGTATCCACATGAGGTGTGGATCAAATATCTTTCTTCAACTTTATGAGAATTAACCGGCATATCTTTGAATCTTGAAGAAATTCCTGAAATGAATCATCTCTACTGAATGCAGGTCGTGCGATCGAGGCTTCAGGAGCAAGGGCACCACTCTGAAAAGCGGTATTCTGGTGTTGTTGACTGCATTAAGAAAGTCTTCCAGCAAGATGGAATACCTGGTTTTTATCGAGGTTGTGCTACCAACCTCCTCAGAACCACACCAGCGGCTGTGATCACTTTCACCAGTTTTGAAATGATTCACCGCTTCCTTGTTGATGTATTCCCTCCAGACCGTCAATCATTGCGAAATCACAGGTCTCCAAGTTGAATTCAAGCATTCACGACGACCGTCGTTTTAGCTCGTAAGTTATAAGCTTTTCTTGATTGATTCTATATTCCAACAGTTCTGAGAGCAAATATTTGGACTTCAAATGATATGAGAGTTAAGATTTCTTTTAATTTGTTGACAGACTTGGTAACTGATTCCATGTTATGCCATTTGCAGTCATTTTTTGTTGGTCTATTTTTCATATTAATATATGAAAGTTTAGAATAATGGTGTTCATGACATACTCTAAAATAACATTTCTCGTGTCGCTCTTTCGGCTAAATTAATTCTGTAATCCCATGAATTAACAATTATATGTCCCTTCATCAATAAATCTTTATCAATTGTAAAGTCAATCTAGTTGTATTGCACATCAGATATAATTATGGATCAAAGAAAAAGTTATGAAGAGCGTGAAGAATAGTTTTGATTATGATTATTTGTTAACTGGTCCCTCTTTGCTGAAAAAGGATATACAGGGCGTTAGGTTGAGAAGAACCTGGAACTTATCCCACAATTATGCATTTGTAAGGAAGGGACATCCCTAGGACTCCGGGTTTTTGCACAACAGTAGTAATGTTTCAGTGTTTTGGGACACCTCTAGTGTAAAAAAGATGTATGTATTGGAGTATTATAGGGGATCCAAAGAATTAATTCGGACCTCCAAATGAAAGAAAGACCAAAGTGGGATGGATGTATAAGAAGACATAATGATAGTTTAGCAGCAAATTAAGGTATAATTAAGTGATTCGGTTGTGTCCATCATAGTTTGATGGGCTGTAAAAGTTAAAGGCCACCTAAAAGATCATTCATTATATATATAAGAGAACGCGAATGCTGCTTTCATGATGTGCGAGTAGGCCAGGGAGAACTTATTCCATTCCTACCATACATCATTACAAGAATATCTCATTCAGCATACAAAATCTTGTATAAAATTTTCTAAGAAGGTTATGTTTGGATCGTCCAATTAGCTGGGTTCAACATCTTTAAATTTGTTGGATTGGCTATAAACTGGAGTAATTTGAAACCCAAATTATATATATTTTCAAACCACAAATGAACATGTATTCGATAGCACAAGTCCGTGCAAATATGTCCACATGAAACATTCATTTATTCATTCGGTAACTAATGGTACCACAGCATTTGGATAAAACAAAAACAAAAGAAGGTCCAAAATGCCGAGCATACCAACTGACCTGAGCTTCGGTGCCGAACCACATATTTGAAAATTTTGAACGTTGGTTGAATATCGTTGGACGAGAACACCCTTTGATTTTTTTTTTAATTTGGGTGGGTGGTTGGTTGTGTCCTCTTCTCTTTTCAATTCAATTAATTTTGTGGCAGGCTGGGCTGGGGCCATATAAATAAATTCACACCAACATTTACCTCACGGTTAAGCTCAATTTTACCCAGAATAGTAAGACTTTGATTCTAAGAAAGTAAAAAGAAACAAAAATTAAGACTTGTGTTCTTTTGAATTTTATGGAACCCATCGTTGAAAAGGACTTACTGCCTGCAACTCCTTCACTTTTTTTTTTTTTTTTTAAAAAAAAATAATTTTAATTTTTTGAGAAAAATAATAAATAAAATTCGTGAATTAATGTTAAAAAAATAAATAAAAAAAAGGTTGTTTCTTGACAAATAAGTTGGCAATAGCTCCATCAGGCAATATAATATATTATATGTTCCGGCTAATTAATTGTGTTAATGACAAAAAAATATCATTAATTATATTTCGCAATTATGATTTAGTAATTGTGGTCTATCTTGAATGAGAAAAAATCAAAATATTATTTATTGTAAGCCATTTTAGTATGTATGTATGTATGTTTTTCTGTCTTGGGCAACTTAATTGAAGCGAATGTTTTTTCTTCATTGGATTTGATTATATTCCTCGACATCTACATACATATTACATTGGTCATAACTGAAAAATGAATCCAATACAAATCATACCTGTTTTTTGTTGGAATCTAGAACACTGAACTAATGTTTAAACTCGAAATGATTTCTAAGTTATCGAGGTAAGTATCACAAAGAATCCTTGACACATAAGCATATCATGGAGTTTAGATTGGTGCAATATTAGTTTTCTTACTATTTATGATCTATACTATATTTACTCATAGACGTACATTACATAGATATATGTAATACCAAACAAAAAAGAATCTCATTGTAATAAGAAAAAAAATATTTATATATTTATAAGCCCATATTTTTAATACTTAATTGTATCAATACACGTAGTTTTAGTTATGAATATGGAGAACGTTAAATCGCATTCCATATTTAACACACCATCTTCATCGTAATATTTTCAGTTCTAGATTGATTAGATAGACGATAAAATATAGGATTAATTTTTAATAAAACTTAGAGATCGAAAGTATTATTAAGGATTATGAATAAGTTTATTGTGAGGTGATCGAATCAGATTTTAAAATTTTGAAAAATTAAAATGGAAAGTATTAGTCATAAAAACTACAATTATAGTAATTTTCCAAATCTGTCTGTACAAAAAAAAGAGAGAAAAAGTCCCCACCGAAGCCGGAGGTTCGGATCAAGGCCCGTTTACGCCAAGGAAGACATATTTGAAAAAGTAGCAGTGGCATACACTCAACACTACTCAGCCTTTTCCAGTTTGTAGAGAGAGGAAAAAGGCGAAGAAGCCATGGCCAAAAACTCCTCGCTGTAGAGGGAGAAAAAAGTTGCTTCAATATCCATTAACCTCCTTTTTTGGTTACTAAGAATTTGTCAAGTTGGCATTCGAGGAATATAATTCAATTTGGTGGGATGGCGGCCTCGACTGAAGGTGCATTCTCTTTCTCTGTGGCGTCAGTAGTGGAAGATGTTCTGCAACAGCATGGAAACCGATCTCGTGGTCTCGATTTGGATGCTCGCAGAGCAGAAGAAGCTGGTAACTTTTCAATTTTTTTGGGGGATTTTATTGTTTCTTTCCAATTATTTTTCTTGTGAAATTCTGCTTTTTTGACAGGAAATCATGTATCATCTGTAATTTGCGTGAACTTGAGACCTTGATGAAGTTTAATTCTCTGTTTCTGGATCAAATCCAAAATGTTACATGCTATGTCGTCTGAACACGGAGTGAATTTGTGATTGTGCCTTGGACTGTTCTTTTTTCTTTCCCCGTTTTCTGAAAGTACGATTATTTGTATAATCTTTAGATTCGTTTGTCTCGAATGGTGATTTGTAGAGTAAACCTGACTTTTCAGTGTCTTCCATTATAAAGTTTAAATGTTTAAAGATAATTATCACATCAATGTTCTTTTTTTTTTCTTTTTTTTTAATAATGGATCAACCTTAGGTAATAAATCTCTGTCTGTGCAGCAATAAGAAGATATGAAGCAGCTGCATGGCTGCGAAAAGTTGTTGGAGTAGTGGGTGCAAAAGATTTACCCTCGGAACCTTCAGAAGAAGAATTTAGGCTTGGTTTAAGAAGCGGAATACTTCTCTGCACATCACTAAATAAAATTCAGCCTGGAGCAGTGCAAAAGGTATTACAATTAGCTTTCCATGCACGTACACATATACACATTTATATATGTGTGTGTATATATACTTATCATCATATCACACCCCTCTTCATATGCATTACAGCAGCCTTTAATTATCATAAAGAATCGATCTTGATAATTTAATTACAGGTTGTTGAAAGTCCATGTGACCCTGCTCTTATACCAGATGGTGCTGCTTTGTCTGCTTACCAGTATTTTGAAAACTTAAGGAACTTTCTTGTAGCTGTGCAAGAGATGGGGATGCCTACTTTTGAGGCCTCTGATCTTGAGCAGGTAACTGTGGATGGCTAGAGTTGAATTTCTAACAAATATAAAGGAAAAGGGACAGCAGTTACTTCCTTATTGAATTAGAAGAAGCAAGGATCATGTGTCCATAATAACCTGCTAACAAATTTGAATTTGAGTTAGTAAGATAGAATTAACAATTCGGAAGCTGTGATATTGACAATATGATATTTTTCGGAATTTTCAGGGCGGAAAATCGTCAAGAATCGTGAACTGTGTGTTGGCACTGAAGTCCTATAGTGAATGGAAACGGACAGAAGGAAATGGGGTTTGGAAGTTTGGTGGAAATGTTAAATCCACTGCATCTGGAAAACAACTTGTTCGCAAAAACTCTGTGCCATTCACAAGCTCTCTATCAAGGTGCATGTCCGCAAATGAGAAATCCTTGAATGGCGTATGTGGTGATGCAGAATTAAATAGAATGGTAAGTATGCTGTTTTTGAAGAGGACATTTTATTCCGAGTAAATAAACTTGATTTTCGTGTTTTCTCTGTTTTTAACTTACAGCCTAGTTCTTCCTTGGGACTTCTCGTTCGAGCAATTTTATTGGATAAGAAGCCTGAAGAAGTTCCAAATGTGAGTGAATATGCAAGTTTATGGTGAACTGTAATATATTCCACTTCCTAAAATTGTATTTCCATTTTGAGGTTCCAAAAAGTTGGACACTTTCGGTCATCATGTTTGGTTTCTCGTGTTTTATGTAATTGGAAAAATTATCCTGTAATTTGCGATTACTTGTTTATATAATTTTTAATTCCTGTTTTATTTTTTATTTTTGGATTTTGAGATATAGTGGCTATCATTTGTAATGTTATTAGTACCTTACTCTAAGAAGTGATTATTTTAGTTTTATATTTGCAGCTTGTTGAATCCATATTAAGTAAGGTTGTGGAGGAGTTTGAGGATCATATTGCAGGACAAGTCAAATTGGTATAGGCTTATTTTCTTTATGGTGCCTTAGTCACTTACACATTGTTATGACTTACACTTAATTTACTATGTAAATATTTATTCACATTTCTGATAATTCATTTGAAATTGGTGCATCTTGAAACACCCAGATATTGCTTTAGAGGATCTTATTCTCTCTCTCTCTCTCTCTCTCTCTCTCTCTCTCTCTCTCTCTCTCTCTCTCTTTTATGTGTTTCTACTAGAAGAAGGTTAACGTCAAAGACTCCCATATTTCATATGGCGATAAATCTTTACTAAAAAGTACTCCGTCCAGTATGAAGGTAATTTGTTATCCTTTCTCCCATAAAAGTTGTTTCTTGTATTTTTGCTCTACTGATACAACTTTTGTACCATTTAACTCATAAGATGGAACAGACGATACCAACATCACTAAAGAAAGATGATATGATACAAATGAACAAAATTCATGATGAGGAATCTGAAAGTAAATTTGCAAAGCAGAAAGTGATTGTTGACCAGCAGCAAAAAGACGTTAAGGTAAAGAATTATGGAAGTTGACATACCTCTTATTATCTCCTGCTTATCTTTTTTTTCCAATATAAAAGCTTGCCATGTTCATTTTTTCTCTTTCTAGATGCTGAGGCAAAATCTTTCTGCTACAAAAGCTGGTATGCAGTTTATGCAAATGAAATTCCGTGAAGAAATGCAAAATCTTGGTGAGAATTTTGAATTCCTTGGTTTGTTTATATTTTTTTTGGAGAATATAAGGATGAGAGAATAGAGGCGGTTTATTTATCTTTTCTGAGATTTTTCATTTTGTGTGATCTCAGTCTTAATCGGTGTTTACATTTGATTTAAAGGATTCCATATTAATGGGTTAGCTCAAGCTGCTTCTGGTTATCATAGAGTAGTTGAGGAAAACCGGAAGCTCTATAATCAAGTCCAGGATCTAAAGGGTATAGTGATTTTGTCCAAGTCTTGTCCTTTTGAATTTATCTGTATGCTAATGTTGAAAATTCAAAATCTATCAGGAAGTATTAGAGTATATTGTCGTGTGAGACCTTTTTTGCCGGGCCAGTTCAACTCGTTGAGTAGTGTGGAACAAATTGAAGAAGGAAGTATTACAGTGAACACTTTAGCAAAGAATGGGAAAGGGCGAAAATCTTTCCACTTTAACAAAGTATTTGGTCCATCTGCGACTCAAGGTTCGCAAGTCAGTTACTGTAACACTTGATTTAAGTGCCATTTTAAGAACTAATGAACATCATCACAATTTTCTTTCTGTTTTACAGAGGAAGTTTTTTCAGACACACAACAACGAATAAGATCAGTACTTGATGGTTACAATGTTTGCATTTTCGCCTATGGACAAACTGGGTCTGGAAAAACATATACTATGGTAAGAGATGAAAGCTACATATTTGTTAAAATAATGAGTTGTTGCAGCCTGTTTTTGCTCAAAATTCAATACCAATGACTATTTCTCATGTTTTAACAGAGTGGACCTAAGGATCTCACAGAGCATAGTCAAGGAGTGAATTACAGGGCTTTAAATGATTTGTTCCTACTCGCAGAACAAAGAAAGGATACTTTCTGTTATGACGTGTTTGTTCAGATGATTGAGATATACAATGAGCAAGTTAGAGATCTACTTACCGAAAGCCTAAGCAAAAGATATCCTTTTCAAACCTTTTATTTGGTATTGTGATTGGAAGAATTTTTAAACTTTTAAACGTCATGGACTAGAGTTTCAATATTGTGGTGGTGATGTACACTTTCAGAAGTTCTATCTTGAGAGACTTTCTCAACCTCACTATAAAAGGGTTCCTTTACTAAGCATACATTAGAAATTCGTAACAATTCTCAAACTGGACTTAGTGTGCCAGATGCCAGCTTAGTTCGTGTCTCATCAAAATTTGATGTTATTGATCTGATGACCATTGGACAAAGAAATCGTGCAGTTGGTGCAACTGCACTCAACGACCGTAGCAGTCGTTCTCACAGGTGACTAACTGAAACCTAAATTATGTTATTTAAGTGAGTTTTAATCTAACATTTTACTATTGCAGCTGTTTAACGGTTCATGTTCAAGGAAAAGATTTGACTTCTGGAACTATTCTGCGCGGTTGCATGCATCTAGTTGATTTGGCTGGCAGTGAGAGAGTTGATAAATCTGAAGTTACAGGCGATAGACTCAAGGAGGCGCAACATATTAATAAATCTCTTTCTGCGTTAGGTGATGTGATTTCCTCTCTTGCCCAGAAGAATGTGCATGTCCCTTATAGAAACAGCAAACTCACTCAATTGCTCCAAGATTCACTTGGTAAGTACTAAGTATAAATCCATCAATCTTACAATTTTTCACTTTTCTCCTCTTCGGTTAATGTCATCATTCTATGTAGGAGGGCAAGCAAAAACTCTAATGTTTGTTCACATAAGTCCTGAACCTGATGCTGTCGGAGAGACCGTTAGCACACTTAAATTTGCCGAGCGTGTTGCCGCTGTTGAGCTTGGTGCCGCTAGGGTGAACAAAAATTCTGCAGATGTTAAAGAGTTGAAGGAACAGGTTGTTACTCTAATTATCTGCATTCTTTCCCCTTGTGTTAGCTTCTTGAGTTTTCAAACTATTGGAAAAGTTAATAGCTCAAACAATATTATTGTGATAGATTTCCAGTTTGAAAGCTGCCTTGGCAAGGAAAGAAGGAGAACCATTTTCAATGCAGCAAAAGCTACCTGGCATTCCATGTGGCATGCAGCCATCATCCTTTCAACCTAACTTTGTTAGCATGCAGTCGCCAAATGGCCTTCGGAGACCAATGGAAGATGTGGGCAATATGGAGGTAATTAAACGAATAAAATTTTGTTAGTATTCTCACTTTTACAATCTCAAGGTTGGTACTAACAGAAAAAATCTCCATGAAACGCTAATAGAGCATCTGGCGCTCAGAGAATGCATTTTGAAGAATACTCTTTTTCAAATATGTTATTCTGGTTTTAACAATCAAAATCTGCAGAATGGACAGGCCCAGGGCAATTCTGCACCGAGGCAAAAAAAGCAAAGCATGGACCTAGATGAACTACTCGGAAATTCCCCTCCCTGGCCTCCAGTCTGCAGCCCTCACCAAAACAATGGGGAGGATGATAGAGAATTGGGATCTGGCGAGTGGGTGGACAAACTCATGGTAAACAGGCTAGATCCTAATAATGGAGCTGAGGACACCATTGGGCGTTTGGAAGCTAACAGTGCCAACATGTCTGATATCTTGTATCAGAAATATGTATCAGATTCTTCCAAATATTACCCTGGGAAACAACATGATCTATCCTCTTCCAAAAACCAGTGTGTTGTCAATACTGCCAATGATTTGGAAGAGGTTGACACTGCAACAAGTGACTCATCTGAGCCAGATTTTCTCTGGCAGTTCAATCATTCTAAACTTGATAACTTCAGTAATGGCATTGATTCAAGAGTTCAGAAACCTGATAAAAAACAAGTCATAAATCCAGAAATCAGGTAATGACAATCATATTGACATCTCGCATACTTGATACTTATCCACCGTTCTCTGTTAAGAACTGATTTTAACAGAAAAAAATTGTGATGATTTTCATTTTCTTGACTCTCTCAGGACCATGATACCAAAATCAGGCCCATCACCATCTAGAAAAACTGTTAATGGAGCTGGTCAAGGCCATTATCTTCCCAGGAATGGAAGGCAGACTCTTGAAACACACCGTAAGACAGGAATTAGAAAGTAAAGAGTTACTGCTGGTCTTTCTTCTGTCTTACCTCCAATCTTTCATTTTTTTACTTTTACTTCACTGAGAAGTATACATATAGTTTCTTATTGATTTCTACATATTTTTCTTTATTGCGTCATTTTTTTGTGTATATACCGCAACAATTATTTCAGTTGCTCACTATCCTTGTATAATGTGGTCGTTTACTTTTGATGATTTTTTTTCTTTTTTGTGTGAAAATCTGCGATGCTTCTTATTTAATTACTGGATTTCAAGAAAGTGTGCCAGTTTTTACTTTCGATACTTGAGAAAAGGCTGTGAATTTTACTCCTGTCTTGTGAAGTATGGAGTTTAAATGACATGCAATAAAGCAAGACAATTCTGCACTCTTTTATCTTGGAAACCTCATTAATTTTTCTTGCATTTTTTGTCCTTACTGTTTTATTATATCATGCTCTGTCATTCATAAACGCCTAAAATTTACCACTCGTGCTTACATCCATAACCACGCATCAATAAAGTCACCAGCTATATATCATGTTCATGATTTTGTTTAGTTTTTCCATCTTATATGTTTTATAAACAAGTAATGCACAACCAAGATGCCTAGTGCTTGTTTGTTTTCGCCATATCTTCTACTAAAAAAATTAGCTTTGAGTGGGATTTCACTTTCCAATACATATTGAGGGATGACACTTTATGCAATGGACTCCGAAGACAATTTGTGCCCACCATTAATGGAATTAAATTTAAAGTGACGACAAAATAAACTTTGATTTTAAGTTGTCTTATTGATATTTTAAAACTTGACACGGATACTGCACATGAAAAAACTTTAGCACATAACGACACCTGATCAATATCCCACAGGGAAGATATTTTAAAAACTCAGCAACAATCCAGGGTGATGGCATTTGGGTACAAGGAAAGGAATCAATCATTCTACTTTTTAGGACATTCTCTGTTTCTGTGGAACGCACAAATCTTTACATCATAAAAAATGAATGTTTCCTATTGGTCGGCCACTGAATTCTGCAGAAACGACTAATTAGCAGCATTCAGAGATTACCGAAGTTAGTGAAATTTATGCGCTTGATAAAAAAAAACAATTAATCAATCATCACCAGTTTAAAATATTGAATGGGGTCCTTTTTTATCAATCACCTAGTTATTCCCTCATTTTGTGGTGGACGGCATGCAATGTTTTAGTACAGCATTTGGAATATCAGTAAGACAAATAAGTGATGCCAACTCGAAGAAACATATTCAAAAAGGAATAATAAAATGAAAGCTTACAATTTATTGCAAATTCCAACACCACATAATCCCTTTTTCATCACAATTAAGAATCAATCAATCTTGCAGCACTCTTCAGTTCAAGAATTTACAATGTAAATGTAATAACTAATAAACACAGAACAAGTGAAGCACATGTAACTGAGTCGTTATACTCTACCAAAACTTTTCTTACACATGAATGAAGAAACCGACTCTGTACACAGAATAGAATCTGATCTGAACTTCTTGGTTTTTGGCCGTCTTGCTTATTCTCAGAAGATTATACAGCATAGCCGGCAGAAGTGTTGCCTAATTTTACAGATTAACGAATGAATAGTTTATGATTCGACAGGCTCTGTTACAAGTCTGCAACTTGACTAGTCAGATATGAGTGCAAGAAGAAACAATCTGAGGATGAATTGGAAAACGGGCTTCGGAGTTCAGAACAAGGTTCAAGTGATACATTAATAGATGAACCAATGACATTGGAGCACAACCACCGTAAAGATGGATCATCGGAAGTGAATGAAAATGAAACATTTGACAGACATATAGAAGTGAACGGAAATTCATCAATTCCTGAAAAATTACCGACTGTAGTAACATTTACACCAACTACGTCCTTAACTGAGATTTCACTAACCACTGGAAGAGCATCCGGATCAAAATTTTTATCTGGATGAGAATCATAATGACCTGTAGCTTCGATTCCTTCCTTCAAATTTTCCATGAAAACATCTGATATTTTTATGTTTTTGATATAGCCACCCCTTCCTCTCGCTGTCTTTAGCTGGATGCCGGATAATGAATCAAGTATATGAATGTGCTCGACTAGAATATTCGAAATGCCACCAGACATTTCACTGCCAAATGCTATTCCCGATCCCGAAGAAGCTGTCAGGTGAACCTCTCGAATGTGAACTTTGGTGGTTGGTTTGCCATATGCAATGCCATACTCATCCCAACCACTTTTAAGAGCAATTGCATCATATCCCATGCTAATGTTGCAGTTCTCAATGCAAATATGCTTGGAAGAATCTGAAGCAACAATATTTTACATCAAACCCTGAACCAGTTAATGCATGTGATTAAAAGGGATCTGGATATCGACGAACCTGGAACTATTCCGCTAGTATATGGAGAATCAGGTGGAGAATATATGGTTATGTTCTGGACTCGCAAGAAGCTTCATAAAAGAAACAGAACAGAAAAACAGACTTTAAAATAAAAATGATCTAGAGGTCATATGCTTAATGAAATTTATATATATAATAAAACAAATGGTTCAGGTACAAAAATTAAGCAATCTACCTGCAATAAGCTGGGTGTATGTTCGAAGCAGGTGCATTCAAGAAGGTTAAGTTCGATATAAAAACATCGGTGGAGCCAATTAATTCTATTAAATGTGGTCGACTGTGATTTGAGGAATGTTCATTCACTTGTTCCCACCAAACCAAACCCTGACCATCAATAGTTCCATTATTGCCTGTAAAGATGGTACAATACACAAATAGATCACATCAGAATCAGAATACTGTCATGGTAACTAACAACATACGATATTGAACTGGGAAATTCAGGCCAAAAAGCGTAACCTGTTATAACCACATCAGTTAAATTCTGCCCAGTGATCAAGCTGCGATACCTACCAGGTACCTCGAGGCCTCCAGGCCCCCCACCATAAGAAGGCAGTGGTCCAACGACACCCCACTGACTGTAATCCTGCATAAACAACATTTAAAGATAAATACTTCAGTGTAGAATAATTCACATTCTGATAGATTCTGAAAACTTGTGCTCCCCAAATAAAAGAAATTAGTTTTTTTAAAAAAATTAATATTATAGTGTTAACCTGAGCACCAAGAATGATGGCATCTTTTTCAAGGAATAGGGTAAGATGGCTAGTAAGATTGATGCATCCGATAAGCCACCTGCCTGCCGGAACATATAGCTGCGCACCACCCTTGTCCACAAAGGACTTGAGATAGAAAATGGCATTCTGAAATGCTAAAGTGTTCAAAGTTCGCCCATCTCCAACTGCCCCAAATTCGGAAACAGAAACACTGTGAGGTCTGGGAGTTAATGGCCAGGCAGTCTCACATTCTCCATTGTACTCTACAGCATAACTCGATACCAGGAGCAAAAGAAGTACTGCCTGAGAAGAAATGAGTAATAATATTACATTGTACATTACCCTGAAGAACATCAAGTTTAAGGGCTTCCATAACTTATTGAACAAGTGTATTTGCTCAAGTACGGACATAAATGTACATGTTGAGAAAGGAAACCAAAAAATGCAACTTGTCTTAAGGGCAGTAACCAACAAAAAAATTGTCAGAAAATGCATAATATATGATCCAATGGAAACAAGTACTAGGTAAGAAATAAGAACCCAGAAACGGCTCAAATTTTTTATCTAAATAACTATCAATACCCTCAAACTAGCACACGAGAATAATTATTTTCAATCCAGTATACAAGAATCAAGCGTCTCTTACAGCCGATGTATACATATAAACTGACATCCAACTCAAAAACTGCGAAGATCTAATTAAATTAACCAAAACTGACCCAAATAAAAAGCCACTTCCATCTATAATCACTAAACTCGAAGAAAGACCATATAAAAAAAAACACAGCAATGGTAAAAAATAAAGCAAATAGCACGATAACAGAAACCCAGAAAGGAAGAACATCCATTCATACACACACGATCACATAAAGCCAAAAAAACCATAATCATGAAAGTAAAGCAGCTACATTTATCAATTACCGAAAAAAGAATCAACGAACATACTTACAAGCCTCTTCATGTCCGACTTTCTTTTTCAAGTCCTCTACTCATTCAAAGACCTTGAACTGCACAGAAGAAAAAGGGTGGTGAGTGGCAATTAAGGAGAAAAATTACACAAACAAATAACGGATGTCAAGTGAAAGAGACAGCCAGCTCAAAATGAATAAATTAGCACTTTCTATATCAAGCAATTTGACTAACATGGTAATAATTATTACAAAATAAATTGGAAAATTATAGATAATTGGATTCGAGCGTCGTCAGTCAAATGAAGGAGACAAGTTGAATTGATATCTGTGATGTGAGTGTGCGCGTAGGCATGTGCATTCTTTCCGTTTCTTTCCGTCACGGGACCCATACCCCAAATCATACTATATTTTGTTAGGCTGGCCACCTATTTATACAAGGATCTTTTTTTAAACAAATAATAAAATAAAATTATACAAAGATTTTTTTGAAAAATCCAAATAATAAAATATCCAAAACAACCCATTTTTTAATAAAATAAAATAATTATATTCCTAAAAGCCAATTGAATGCATAATTGTTCCAGACTGAATCTTTTAATTGTCTTCCAGACCAGATGCCATCACAACCAACATTCTCAAAACAAAGTATCCTAATCACTTTTGTTTGTTGCAAAGCATTTTGTTTAACATAAATATAAAGATTCTGTATATTAGATATAAGTGTTATCTTGAATATTGTAACATCTAGTGACAACGTGTAATAGAATAATATAACACAAATAAAGAAATTTAATTAAAAGTAAAACAAAGATAATTACGCACAAGTGTGTTACTAGTGTGTGAGGGCAAAATAATCACTAGAAAAATCGTGTTTACAAAACCAATACCTAAAAAAATCGTGTTTACAAAACCAATACCAGTGAAGAAACAAAAACTTGTCTTCTTTAACAAGTCAAGTAAGTAAATTGTGTCATGAAATATCAATAACAAAAATAACCAAAACAAAAGAATGCAAATCTGTGTAGCCGAAGTTCGAAGTAATAAAATAACTCAAATGAATACAATACCCAAAATCTGAAATACAGCTACAATCAATAATACAATATATATTAATTGTTGGAACTCAAATGAATTAAAATACCCAAAATTCGATACCCTAAAATCTGAAATATACTCTGAAATTTCGAAAATGGCTAAAAACTTCGAATTCAAGCTTCAAACAACATAACCTAAGGTTTCTTTCCAATTTTCCGGCAAAAACAGGCCACGGTTGGCTAGGGTCCTGACTTGGATTCGCGATTTTCCTTGCAAAATGGGTATCAATAGAAAGCTGACATCGATGGCTTCTCAAATATGTATTTAATTTAATTTAATTTTTGGGCAAGCAGAGCGGCCACAATTGACGGATGAGCTTCGAAGTTTGTCAAAGAAGAATGAGAATTATAGAGACATACGGATGAGGAAGATTCATGTTTCCTATTTATTTATTATTATTATTATTTTAACTTACTGAAATTGGGCTAGGCTTTGGAGCATGGGTCGGGCCGACTCTCACAAGGGGAAAGTGATCTTTATGAATTGCATCATTCAACTTCCTATAATCTATGTGCACACACCGACCTGTGACTGTACCGGTGGGAATCAATTCATTTTTTTCATTAGTAGTCATAGTTATCTCACATTTCTTAATACACACTGAACAAGACTTACTCATGTACTATAGATGATACCTGCATCGAGGATTTTGATGGTCTCAGCCTTTACTACATCTTGCATCTTTGGGATAAGTCGTCTTTGAGGTTGCACAAACTTAAGTACTTTTCTTCCATAAAAATCTTGTGCAAGCAAATTGATGGATTGATTTCTTTGATATCTACCACTTTCAAGAAAATGCACACTTGTGCTCTTTGAGGACTTACAATAGTTTGTCTTCCATCACATCTATCAAAGAAGAGGAGATAATAACAAATAAATTATTATTCTCACCAAGGTACACGTATTTCAAATATGGAGGGTGTGGTTTTAGCTCCAGAGTTGGTGGTTCTTCTATGATTTAGTTTTGAGGTGTCAAGTTTCTCCTATTTCTCAAGTCTTCCAATCTAAGCTTGACTGGCTACTTCGATGGTGGATTGACATTGAAATATGACACCACTTCAGTTTGTGCCTTATCTAGCTCCTCCTCTCGCAACTCAATAGTGGGTGTGACTTCCACTGGATCCTTCAAAGCATCCTGCACAACATTGCAAACAAGTTCCAAAGCATAAATTGTAAAGCAATCTTGATTGTGCAGTGTGTGTAAGGGCATTAAAAACATGAAATGTAATTTATTCATCACTTAATCTGAATCTCAACTATCTATTAGGGCTTTTCCAGTTGCAAGAAAATGTCTTTCTAAGATTATATGTATTTCCAAATCTTCTTCCATATCAAACACCCCGAAATCAGCTGGGAAAATAAAATTTTCCACTTGCATAAAAACAATTCAATGACTCATTGTGGATACTTGATGGATCTATATGCCAACTGCAGAGATGTTGGATGCAATAATTGTCTCTGTTGGAAGAGCGATCGAACCGTGGTGCTTGAGCTGATGTGTGATTTAAAATATTTGAGTTGCACCATTACCACCATCTATACTTTTAGTAAAGTGGCAAACGTTCGGTCATACAATTGGTATCAGAGCCAAGGTCAGGGGTTCAATTTTCATTGATTGCAAGGAGTGCAATTATTGGGATAGAGATTGTTGGGTGCAATAATTTTCTCTGCTGGAAGAGCGATCGAACCGTGGTGCTTGAGTTGATGTGCAATTTAAAAGATTTGAGTTACATCATTACCACCAGCTATAACTTTTGGTAAAACGGCAAACATTCAGTTTTACATGGTGACAACTAAATAAATACTACTTAGAAATTACAAGACAATGTCAAGCTTGCGAGAGAAGCTGTTGACTTTCATACTTCCCATATATTTAAAATGACATATAGTTTGCTTTTGTTTCTGATCGTTCTAACATCTTGAATGAATCGTACCCACATCCATACATCGTCACTTATTTCAATTGGTACCAACATTATACATATATAGATACTTAAGCCTAATTGTGGTTTTCAGATGACTAGTGACTCGCCAACAGCTAATATATATGAAAGTGAGGTTTTTTGCTATCTCACGTTGCGACAGGTTTATGTAAAAACTACACTAATATATAGTTTTTCATTATTTTGTCTTTTTTTTTTTTTGGGTTTCCTTTTAAACAACTTAGAAAGAAAGATGGTGTGCTTTTAATCAAAGTCTGCGTTGATTTTAGTACACCGACCATACCCGGCCTCCTCAGCACGAGTACATAACCATAAAAAACCCAAGGAAAGACTGAGCAACAGAGATTGAAATTAGAATATACATATCTTATTTTCCCCAAAAATGGATCCGCATTCCTCTGAAGAAGAAAGATGGTGGTGATGGCTCGTCTGATACTGGAATGAACTGGTTAATGTATGAGTTGTTATGGAGGGATTTTTTCGGGTAATTTCATCTGTAATTTGTTCAAACTTGCTTTTAGAAAATTTGTTGAGAAATCTAATGACAGTTGTTTGTTTTCTAAGATTCATTACCCGTAAATATAGCTGTGCGAAGAAACACAATGATGCGCCAGTGACAGCTTGTACAGGGGCTGCAGCCTAAGGATGAACATCGAGCATCTGCTTTAGGTTTGATGAAGTCGAGTTGGTCGTAGAGGACTGACCGACGACTGCCTTGGCATTGGTTCATTCCAGTTCCAATTATCTTTCAAAACCAACTTCTATGTTGTGTTTAGATTTATAGAAAATATAAATCCAATTAATCTCTGTTTAAAGTTTGGACCGTCGATTAATATACAATAGACACATCCTTTAATTTGTCCAAATAAAATTTTGAAATTGGAATTTTGGACGCAAAGGGCATTAATGAAGATTTATATAAAACTTTTGGGCTTGTTTATCCTCTTCATCGGGCAATGAAGGGAAAATTGATGACTATTTTCCACATGTTAATGCAAAGCAAAATACACCAGCCAAAAAAAAAATTAAAAAAAAGAGTTATGCGAAAAGGTTGCAATTTATGATTAATTAATAATAAATAAAAGTCCACAAATACGTTGGCTTAGAACAACAGCACCAAGAGAGTGATAAAATGAAATGCATGTTCATTAAATTAAATTATATAAACGGTAATTTGGAAAAAAATACACATATCAATGATTTATTTAAGATTCAGTACCCATCACTTTTTTTTGTATTTTAATACCTGACAAAAGATGAACTTAGTTTTTACTACATGTTTTATGCATTTTTACCTTTTTAATTAATAAAAAATTATATAAATCCCTATTTTTGTTGGTCTTTCTCTTTCCACTCATCATTCTCGATACATTTAGATTACATGTACATTGAATTAAAATATTTTTTTATTTAAAAAAAAAAAAAAANCCAATATCCATTTGGATGACATGTTCATTTCATTTAATTATTTTTTTACTTTTAAAAAAACACATTCGCAATTAAGCATTGAACTTTTTCAAGTACTTAGTTTTATTTGCGACAATATCTAATTTCAGTTTTAAAATACTTGATTTGGTAATTGAGATACTCATAAAAGTTAATAAAATACTAGATATTCTAGTAGGCAATGTAAGTTCACCAAATGCTCGTATTTCCATTAAATATGCATTTGGATGACATGTATATTTTATTTAAATTTTTTTTTATTTTTAAAAGAAAAACAAATTCTCAACTAAGCATTGAATTTTTTGAAGTACTTAGTTTTACTTGCGAAATACCTAATTTCAATTTTAAAATACTTGATTTGGTAAATGATATACTCATAATGGGTATTAAAATACTAGATATTCGAATATGCAACGTAAGTTCACCAAGTGTTGGTCTTTCCTTAGAAGATGCATTTGGACGACATATCCTTCTCATGTGATATCTATTTTGTAAAGAAAAAAATATCAAATTCCCAACTAAACATGAAACTTTTAAAGTACTTAGTTTACTTGATAAGTACATAATTTCAGTTTCAAAATACTTGATTTCATAAATAAGATACTCAGAATAGGTAATAAAATATTGGATGTTTCTAATATGCATTATGATGAAATTTCAATGCAATTGAAATTTTAACAAATACATTGTTCATCACTCCTCATGAAATAAAATAACAATTTATTTCGGTATACAAAAAAAGAACTTACTTTTACTCCGAGACAAGTATGCTACTATATTTTTGTTAAAAGTAAATGCTTATTTTGATCTACAAACAACTTACTCTTACTCCACGATCAGTAATGAATTGTGTTCATTTCTTTAAATGGCATGAATATGTATTCTAATAAATCTTAGTTGGAAAAACCAAGCATGACTGAATTTACGTTGCATATTCGAATATCCAGTATTATATCACATATTTTGAGTATCTCATTTACCAAATCCAGTATTTTAAAATTAAAATTAGGTATTTCGCAAGTAAAAATAAGTACTTCAAAATGTTCTATACTTAGTGATCGAGCAAAACTTTCATTATAAAATTCGTAGTAAAAATTAATAATATTCAAGCTCAAAATAATCGCTAGTGCATGATGTCAAGTAATAATATAGTGTACAAGAGTACGAGTATCGTTCTTCTAAGGACTGTATTTCTCAATTATTATTCTCAGTTATTCAATTTTTAGCAGCGATACTTCAGATGATTGTTTACTACTACAATTATTAAATAAAAACTCAATGAAATGGTTCAAAGATTAAATGATGAAATAAATAAGTTAGAATGATTGATTAAAGTTCAATGATAAATGAATTTGTTGAGAATCTCGGCTCACCTACCCCTCGCTAATCTACTTAATTCGTTCGACAATGATCTATGCTTTCGACGAGATTTTCTATCCAATTGAACATGCCTTCTCAAGCTATGTCAAACTAATTTAACTCAGTGAAGTAATTAAATGTCTTTAATTATTTATCAAAGGTGAATTGTATGTCGTTTTATTTCAACCTACTGGACTATGACTATCGACGGGTATCCGACTTCATATTTCTATGTAAATTGTAAATCCACGGATTATGCTACTCGTTCCTATCACGAGCTATTCTCTCGAAGAACATTGTTTGGAAATCTTCAAATCTTCGCTCCAAGCATTTTTTTCTCTTTCAAAGCTTTGTAGCTGCTGAAAAGTCCTTGAACATGTCATCCAAATGCATCTTAGAAGGAAACCCGATCACTTGGTGAACTTACATTGTATATTCGAATATCCAGTATTTTAATACTCATTATGAGTATCTCATTTACCAAATCAAGTATTTTAAAACTGAAATTAGGTATTTCGCAAGTAAAACTAAGTACTTGAAAAATTTCAATGCTTAGTTGCAAATTTTTTTAACAATAAAAAAACAATTAAATTAAATGAACATGTCATCCAAATGTATCTTGGATAGAAATGCGAGCACTTGGTGAACTTACGTTCCATATTCGAATATCCAGTATTTTAATACTCATTCTAAGTATCTCATTTACCAAATCAAGTAATTTAAAATTAAAATTAGGTATTTCGCAAATAAAAGTAAGTACTTCAAGATGTTCTATATTTAGTTGCGATTTTTTTTAAATAAAAAAATATTTAAATGAAATGAACATGTCATCTAAATGTATCTTGAATGAAAATACGAGCACTTAGTGAACTTACATTGCATATTCGAATATCCAGTATTTTAATACCTATTATGAGTATCTCATTTACCAAAACAAGTATTTTAAAATTGAAATTAGATATTTCGCAAGTAAAACTAAGTACTTGAAAAAGTTCAATGCTTAGTTACAAAATTGTTTTTTTTTTTTACAATAAAAAAATAATTAAATGAAATGAAAATATTATCCAAATGCATATTGGATGGAAATACGAGCATTTGGTGAACTTACGTTGCATATTTTCATATCCAGTATTTTAATGTTCATTTTGAGTATTTCATTTACCAAATCAAGTATTTTAAAACTGAAATTAGGTATTTCGCAAGTAAAACTAAGTAATTGAAAAAGTTCAATGTTTAGTTACGAATTTATTATTATTTTTTTTAACAATAAAAAAATAATTAAATGAAATGAAAATATTATTCAAATGCATATTGGATGGAAATACGAGCATTTGGTGAACTTACGTTGCATATTTTCATATCCAGTATTTTAATGTTCATTTTGAGTATTTTAATTACCAAATCAAGTATTTTAAAATTGAAATTATGTATTTCACAAATAAAAGTAAATACTTCAAAATGTTCAATGCTTAGTTGCGAATTTGTTTTTTTTTTAAATAAATAAAATAATTAAATGAAATGAACATGTCATCCAAATGAATATTGGATGGAAATGCGAGCATTTGGTGAACTTACGTTGCATATTCGAATATCTAGTATTTTAATACACATTCTGAGTATCTCATTTACCAAATCAAGTATTTTAAAACTGAAATTAGGTATTTCGTAAGTAAAACTAAGTACTTGAAAAAATTCAATGCTTAGTTTCGAATTTGTTTTTTAACAAAAAAAATTAAATGAAATGAACGTCTCATTCAAATGCATCTTGGATGGAAATGAGAGCATTTGGTGAACTTGCATTGCATATTCGAATATCACAATTTTAATACACATTCTGATTATTTCATTTACTAAATCAAGTATTTTAAAATTGAAACTAAGTATTTCAAAAAGTTCAATCCTTAGTTGCGAATTTATTTTTTTTAAAATAAAAAATATTTAAATTAAATATACATGTCATCCAAATGCATCGGGAATGATGAGTGGAAAGAGAAAATAACCAACAAAAATAGGTATTTATATAAATTTTTTATTAATTACAAAGGTAAAAAGGTAAAAATGCATGAAACATGTAGTAAAAACTAAGTTGAATTTTTGTCATGTATTAAAATACAAAAAAAAAAACTGATAGATACTGAATCTTAAATAAATCATAGGTAGATGTATTTCTCTCCAAATTGCCCTTATATAAATATCTAATTATTCAAATAATTCTGAATATCGCTTAATCTAGACAAGATTTTTATCAATTCAACAATACGTGATACTATTATTTTTAATTTGATCACATAATATTAAACAATTAACACGAAATTATTTTCAATTTAGAAGAGTTGTTCGATTTAAAAGAGAAAATTTGTTTATATTTTTTTTTATATAAAATATGGAGTGACTTGAAAAGATTTTTAATAAATTAAAAAAAATAATTATGAAATTAAATATTTGATATTTTTTATAAAAAATCGTAGTACCGATAATAATAAAAAAA
>NC_133311.1:247487-277885 GCF_012295235.1 Primulina huaijiensis | reverse complement strand
GTATTAAAATACAAAAAAAAAAACTGATAGGTACTGAATCTTAAATAAATCATAGACAGATGTATTTTTCTCCAAATTGCCCTTATATAAATATCTAATTATTCAAATAATTCTGAATATCGCTTAATCTAGACAAGATTTTTATTAATTCAACAATACGTGATACTATTATTTTTAATTTGATCACATAATATTAAACAATTAACACGAAATTATTTTCAATTTAGAAGAGTTGTTCGATTTAAAAGAGAAAATTTGTTTATATTTTTTTTTATATAAAATATGGAGTGACTTGAAAAGATTTTTAATAAATTAAAAAAAATAATTATGAAATTAAATATTTGATATTTTTTATAAAAAATCGTAGTACCGATAATAATAAAAAAAGGACCATTTCCTTGAGAATATGTGTGTAGTTTAATGGGCCGACCCAAACACTGACTTACCCCAAATAGATATAAACCATAAATCCATCCCTCCTAATCTGCAACTCCAAGCCTTCCCCAAATCTTCCGCCGCCGTCATACTCCACCTCTACGTTGAAGCTCTCAATCTGCGATTGACTGGCTTGACAAATCAGAGAATCTAGAGTTTCGTTGCCAATAAGGGCGATTTGCACCTCGAACAGATGGCTCGTTTCCGCAATGTGAGCAATATTTTTATCGAAACCTCCTTTGCTTCTGCTTAGTGTTCCAGGTTTCTAATTTGATGATTAGTTACCCTATTTTGGTTATATATCTCTGTTTTTATTTCAAATAATTCAGAAGAAGAGGATTCCGTTTGTAAAGCCCATTCATAAGAAACAGCCGACTGTAGATCATGTAACTGGTGATAAAATTCCGAAAAGTTTTGTCTTTTGCCGTGGGAAATTGCCTGGCCCACTTCCACAACTGCAAATGGATTTGAGAAAATTGATGCTTCCTTTCACTGCTCTAAAGCTCAAGGTAGGTGTTGATTGTTGTTTCAAAATCTGCAGTGTAGTTAATATTGAGGATGATAATCCGATTTTTTTGTTAGATATGTTTCAATAAGCTGCGAATTTTTAAAATTGTGCATTTGTTTTTTGGAAATTGAAGCAACGGGTAATAGTTGTCTGCACAAATGGGAAAATGGATACTTTATAATTTCGGGGGGGAAACAGTCTGTATTTTATCTGGTTTATTTATGGTTTTCAATAGCAACTATGTGTTACATGCAAGGCTTGGTGGGTTGGTCTTCTATACTTGCAAATGTGCCTTTTTGGTCATTTTATAGTTTTTTTGTTCAAGTCCTGTAAAATACTTGAAAATTTGGTTGTTCAAAATGTAAGGTACCATGTTTTTGTAAAGCTGATCATTGAGCACCAGAAGTCTAAAGGCCTTTTGTGAAACAAATTGTGTGTTGCATTCAAATAGTATTGAGTACAATGATCAGTCGTGCAGAAATTGGTTGCATCTAGATCTAATTTAGTTTCTGGTTATATTAATCAATATCATCTGGTTGTCTTTTATGGGACATAAAGTTCTTTGAGTCAGCTAGCTGTTGGCTCATTGTTATTCCTTTTCAGGAGAAAAAGCGAAATAATCTCAAAGACTTCTTGAATGTTGCGGGGCCCATGGGTGTTACACATTTTCTCATTTTGTCGAAAACTGAATCCGCTCCATACCTGCGGATTGCAAGGGCACCGCAAGGCCCAACTCTTACCTTCAAGATACATGAATACTCCTTAGCTTCTGATGTTACTCAATCTCAATTGCGTCCGAGATGCCCTAAAGATCTGTTTAAAAACCCACCCCTGGTATTATCATATTTTTTTCCCGAATTAACTTAAGATAGTTTGTTTAGTGTCTGATGATATAATGAGCTATTTGATTGAATTCTCTAGATAGTACTCTCTGGTTTTGGGACAGGGGAGCAACATCTAAAGCTTACCACTATAATGTTTCAGAACATTTTTCCTGCGATCGATATAAATACTGTAAGTTTTATGAGCTATCACCCAGATTTAATAGCTGCGCGAGCATTGACTTGCATCTCACCATTTTGTGTGCTTCAGGTCAAACTTTCGTCATGCCAAAGGATTGTGTTACTTAATTATAATAAAGACACAAACCTTATTGATTTTCGGCAATACTCCATCAGGTTGCAACCTGTAGATGTTTCTCGAAGAATTAGGAAGTTCGTGCAGAACCATCAGGTGCCGGATTTGAGAAGTTTTCAGGATGTGAGTGATTTTGTGACGAAGTATGACCCCTCTCTCTCTCTCTCTCACACACACACACACACAGAGAGACAGCCCTCATTTTTTGCTCGTGTGATGAACCTAGATCACAGGCATATGATAAATGTAAAGTAGTCAGGATATACTTGTTGCATTTGCATTTATGTAAAATGAGTTAACTTTGTCACTGTGGAATTCAGTTCTTAACAGGTTTTTGATCGTTTAAAATTGTGTTAATTGGTTTTAGATGTGGTTCAGTTTTGGGATTTGGTTCTGCCAGTCTGTTCTGTGTGGTCATCAATGAAGTTCATAGCATGGGATTTTTCAAAAAATAAAACTTGGTTTTATGCTTGAATCTCACTAGCCTATTACATCCTATCTACAACTTGAACATACCCTATGCATTTTATTCTTTCTCGGGGACTTGAAAATGTTAGTTTCCATAATGCATGCATTCAAATTGAATCACACTGGAAAGTTGGATCAATTTTGTTGATGCCTAACTTTACTAAATGTTGGTTTTCAAACTAATGCAAGTGTTTCCTGAATGTTTTTCTTTTCTTTTTGCTCATTTCTTTGCTTTCTTGAAGGACTGGTTATGGATCAGAAAGTGAAGTGGATGACGAAGCAGCTACTGTAAGTCTACCGACAGACATTGGTAGGGTTAACAGGGCTTCTAATAAAAGTGCTGTTAAACTCCAAGAAGTCGGACCTAGGATGACACTTCAACTCACAAAAATCGAGGAAGGATTGTGTTCCGGTGGAGTCATATTCAGTGAATGTGGTGCATTTTCCCATCTGAAACTTCTTGTATCCGTTCAATTATATTCATGCATTTTTAATGGTTTTGTTCATCCAAAGAGGCACTGATGACCGTGTCTATTTATAATCAAAATTTGAGACCTGCCCTTCTTAATCCAATCATACTACTGCTTGAATCTTTATCTCAGGTAACAGTGAACAACAGTCGCAAAACTCATGAACATATCCCAGGAAGTGAGGAAGAACAAGATGTAAAGGTCATGTTGATAGATGAAGATTTGATTACTTAATGATTCACTTCTTGCTCTTTTTTTTTTGCTCTCATTTATCATTAATGTAGATGAAAGAGAACTTGCGAGAAAATCATTTTTGTAGCTGGACCATTTTCTCTGAACGATAATTCTAAAAACTTGTTTATGTTTTATCAAAAACAAGCAAACAAGATCAAGTGCCTGTCTGAAAGTCACCCTGATCCGTAGGGAATCCTGTAAACTACAGTTACTAAATCCCTGAGTGTTTGATATAATCTCAAGTATAAGTTTGATAACTCTTAGTTCAAAGATTAAAATATGTTACATCGACTTCAGCTATAATCGATTCACCTTTAGATTTTAGAAATAATTTGTCTTCTCAATCACATGCTAAAAAAAAAAAATTCTCATTCAACGTGGAAGACTTGAACTCCCTCCAAAAGAGAAATATGAACGCGCGAAGCAGATAAAACACAATTCATATAAAACAAAACTTGTTTCCTCTGTTTATGGAATGCATCATACCATCCTTTTGATGGTGCAATACAAGTGCAAATACCAAATGTCAACCAGAGATATGCACATCCCCCGACAGCACATGGTGAGGATATTTTTCACATACCAAACCCTAAACAACAATTAAATATTCGCTAGGAAAGCATTTCACAATGATATTCCGATTCTGTCCATTTCAACAGCTTCAACATGTCAAACAAAGGTGAGCAGCCAACAAGAAATGAGATGGGACTCATTATGCATCAACGCTCTGCACGATAGCTATCTCAGGGCATCAAACATTCTCAAATCATGTTTTTTCCGTCTGCCTCGGTGATGTGTTTTCTGCAGGGAGTTCTCACCCACCCTCTCCAAATTGGAAGAATTATCTGGAGTAACAAGGAAAACATAGTATAACTATTGGTTCAATGAAACCTAATATACAACAACTAACCACCACCACAGTTTGAAATGTGTTACTTCCTCCCCGTACTTAATCGGCTCCAGCACTATACCCCCTCCCCCAACTTCCTATAACTCAGGAAAAGCGATGCAGATTGAAACAAATTCAATAACAAAAAAAAACACACAACATTACAAAATGCCAAAGGAAAAGGTAATTCAGCAGTGTACCAATCGGTTTCAGATGAAGATTTTTGTATGCAATATCGAAAATACAAAGAGTAGGCTTGAGGCATGTAGCATAGCTTTGATCCATGTCCATGGAGTAAGTTTGAGACATATAGCTTAGCTTAGATACGAAGAATGACAAAACTGTGGTTGATTAGAATCGAACAATCAGAATATGTACAATGCACAAATCTCCCTCTACCATCACCCCAATTCTTAAATGTCACTTCCTCCAACTACATTTGCATCAAGATTAAGACAACTCGGATGTAGAAATAATGTAGTAATATGCAGTTTCTCAAGTTCATTAAATTGAATAGACAGGAAGTAGGCAGATTTAATGAAAATTAGGAAAGCCTAAAAGTTGCAAGAACATGCGACTCCAACTGCATATCGTACCTCCAAATTCTTTGCCCCAGAACAATAGCCGCGGATCATCCTCTTCCTCTTCAACCTCGTCGCCATATCCAAGCTCTACATCACCTCGGTACCCCGGTTCACTCCCATATCCTGATTCATTCCCCAGACCATCAAAATTCCCAAATTGCCCATCCCTTTCTCCAACCACATTACCTTCTCTCTCTCTCCTTGAATTCCTCGCTACCTCGCTCACATCGGATGCCCAATTCATTTCCCCGCTTCCATTAACAAACAGCTCTCCGCTGGAATCTGTCCCCGCAGCCATCGGGAAGTCCGAGCAAGTTCCGTTGGCCGCGGACGCCCCAAGAGAGCAGCACCGCCTATCGGAGCTGCGACCCGACACGGACCTCGACCCTCCACGGCGGCGACGCTTCCGCGCAAACCAGCGCTTGTGGGCGGCGGCAAGCGGGTTACCATCATCAAAAAGACTGAGCTTGGACATATCGAGAAGGGCGTCGACGGAAAAGGAGGTGGCTCGGTCGGAGCGGCAGGGACGCTTGCTGTGAGGGCCAGTTTTGGGTGAATCGCAATCCAACTTAAAGGGCCTCCAGCTCTGAAGGTGGAAGGTACAGGACTCCACGGCGCGACCGCGTGACATGACACTGCTCTACTTTGGGAGTCTCCTCCAACCAAGGCCAAACAAGGCATAGGGGTAGATTGTAGATTTTGGTTCAATATTTATTTCGTATAATATTAAGAAAAGATTATACAACAATAAAATAAAATTTCGTAATATATTTTCATGTCATCACGCGTTTCAATCATTACGGCAGCTTCCATCAAAGAAAAAAAAATGATTCAATAAAAACAATATTGGATTGATAAATATTAAATTTTAAAATCGTATTAAATCTCAAAATGATTTGTAAAATAATATCATAAATTAATAATTATCTAAAATTAAAATCAGATATATTAATAAAATCTGATTATATAGTTGTTTAATTTTTTTTATTTCATCTATAGCTTTTCTCATTGAACAATACAAGCAAATAAATTATATTCATATTATACAATAAAATTTATTCGATTGGTTTATATAGTAAATATTTTTATTACTTGTTTTTATAAATATACATGTACAATAAATTTTATTTTTAAAATTAATTCAAGTAATATGAGAGGGACTTTAAAGAAACTATTTATTTTAAAAATCAAATCTATGTTCGTTGGATAAAAAACACTCTTTAACACAATAATTTATTAATTTATCGATTAATTAATATTTCTTTAAATTAATAAAATATCAAGGTCCAACCATTAATAATTTATAGTAGATCAGAGACACAAATCCTGAATCTTATTGGTGACAAAAAAATCAAATAAATATTTTGTTCATATGGTATAGGTAGAGATATAAAATAAAAACTGGGGAAAATATTAAGATGAAACGTACCCACTATTTGAATCTCTAGGTGTTTCAAGTCCTCAAATAAGATTATCACCTTTAATGGCCAACATTTTCAAGCAAACAATTTCACAAGGGTAGCAACAAATTCCCTTTTTAAATTGATAAATATTTAAGCTGAGCAGGTAATACTACCGGCAGGCCAAAATGCTTAAAAGATAAAACCCCTTTCATCTACCTATACCATACCAAGAAAACATTAGGACGCTTCGTTCTCCACACTCTGGTTCAGATCTCCAAACTAAAAGAGTAACTTCCAACTAATATTAAATATATAAATGCTGACGGAGTAGATTCCTGTAATTGCCATATTGAATGTCCGTGGGAGGATGTAGTTTGAAAACATAGGAGACCGGCTTTGAAACCAACAGCGGCCTTTTGACAGTCACCACATCAAACAACTCCCCAAAGCTTGATTCATCAAATGGAAATGAATCTTCAAGAAAGAAGAAACTATCCCTGGCTATTGGTTCCACCTGATATATAGAGAGCTTCAAGATATGAAAGTCCATTGCAAGCAAAAGTAAACCAAATATATATCAGCACTATTTTTGGCAAAAGAACATACAACTTGAATCCCTTTTGTAGCACAGTTCAGAAGTTCAAACCAAGTCGCTAACATAGAAAATTGCGCCTAAGGTCCTAAGTGCTCCATTCTGTCCAATTAGCTTAAATTTTGTCAGATCACTCATAGATATTAGAACTCACCTATCTTTCCCAAATATTACTAATGATCGTGTGGATAGTTTTGACTAAATTAATCCTTTTCGTTTTGATGTCACACATTGGCATGTGTTCGACATGATATTTTTATTCAGAGGAAAACTATAAGTTGAGAGGTGGTCCTTGCAAATCCGCATGGTAGGAAAAAAGAATAATAAAAAGTGGACTAATTGCTTTTCGCTTGTGTATTTAATTTAAACTGCCGCAAATAACAAAATCACATGTATAAGTTTTAGAGACGTTCCAATAACCTCCCACAATCCCATTTCATGATTCTCAAATGTTATCCGTGTAGATTCAACTTAGACAATAAGCATCAACAACAGACATTCAAACACCATTCTACATTGATACTGTCTTAGTTAAGAGAATGTACTCAACAGGAAAGAAAGGAAAGAAAAATAAAGTATTATAATTATTTGTTTATCAAAGGATAACTTCAAAATAGAATAGACAGACTTCTTCAAATACCTGTATTTGTGAGAATCGAATATTGTTCATAGTCAGGATTACTTGGACTTCATGTAGAGCATCTGCCAATAACCGGATTGCCATATAAATGAAGAAGTTTTGCATCAAATGTTTTTGTTCATCCCCATATTCACTATCAATTATAGGAAACCATAACACACATTTGACTTCATTCCAAGGGACTTCACTACTTCGCCCTGCTTTGAAAAGGATAGTCTCATATGGGTGGCTAAGTCCACACAAAATATTGGTCACCTTCAGAGATGGATGTAGAATGGAAGGATTTGTCTCAGATGTCGTGGAAATTATACGGGAAGCATCAATATACTGACAAATATAAGAAGAAAAATGAAGATCTATATCATCCAAAACTAGAAGGTATCCTTCTGAAGAGGAAGGAAAATATCGCATGAGAGATTCCACATCACTGCCTTCATCCTCTTGGCAGTAAGAACCTGATTCAGGATCTGATATGGCTAATGAATCTGAATCATGAGAAAAGTAACAAGAACCTCCATTGCGGCATCCCTGCAAACACATCATAATCAGTCAAATTTTACACCAGGGTGAAATAGAGAAGTAATCAAGAGTTGGATAGCAGTAATGATCATCTGGAGAAATATGGAAGGATTGGAAATGCAATTTATTTAATAAACCGAACTTCTGATTTCGAGCTTCTCAACAGGGGATCTGAAAATAGAAAGGAACTGTTGAATATCAGATAACTATTCTAATTATTAGTTGTGATAGGATCTTATCCGTATTTATCTCCTCTTTGAATTTAGATTAGACTACATTTGGGAGTTTGTTAGCATGGGAAACTCTACAAGTATGCTCTGTATCTCTTGGTTTTTTATTAGAATAAAGGATCAGATTTTCTTCTCAAAAACCCTTTATTTAGCTTAAATATTAGACTTTTTCATTTATCTTTAATTAATTGTTTTGACGGTGTTTTAATCCCGAAAAATCTCAAACTTTAATATAAAATTCCTAAATTCAAAATTTAGTCTTTTTATATTATTTTAGCTCTTATGAACCACGACTCGACCCCCGTGATCCGTTTTTCAATTTTTTATTAGTTAAGACCCTATTTCGACACCTAAACTTCGACCCCGAGCCAACTTTCGATTTTCACGAGTCACCCCCGAACCATGTTGATCCAAAACTTGACGAACATCCTAAAGTACCCTACTGGACCCTTAGACCACTAAGAACCCAACTCAAACATCAAAAACGAAAGCCCCTATTTCACCCCTATGCTGGCCGAGAGTTTCATGAAGCATGGACTCTAAGTTTTGGTGTCTAGGACTCTAGCCCATGACTTGGCCCTCTAACCAACCTCTCCAGCACTCGCCTAGGACCCTTAGGACGCACCCTGACCTAGCCCTTGAACCCCAGGCCGAGCCCCACGTCTCCTGTGCAAGCGCTGAAACCTGCGCACGACAGGAAGGCTCTCGGGTAGGAGTCTTGCTTGGCAAGGACTCCTCCCAGCCCACATGACTCGAATCCTAGCATGGCTAGGACTCCTCCCTGACCTCTCACAGACCCTGGCTAAGCCCTAACTCAAGCCAACCCCTCCCTCATGAAACCCGATCACCCTTAACCCCATGACAGCAACTTACGGTTTCAGCTTGTTTAGCTTCGACTTTGGTGAGTATGGTGAGTAAGTTAGGGCCTTAATTCATGTATAGACACTACTGGTTCCAACCTTTTTTTTTTTTTGATAGGAAACTAATGTTATTAATTATAAATTAAAAAGGATTGCATCAGTGGACTAGTAGTCCACACTAGTCCACTGTGATAATGTCGCACAACCAACTAAAAATAAATTAGCAATACACATATTCCCAGTGTCTCAACAAATCGAAAAAGGAGACATTCATGAAGTCTTTGTGATTTCCAACCCACATCGCCATGTTGATCTAGATTTTTTCCCAGCAAGTATCTGTATTTGCCTCCATGTCATCAAAGATTCTTCTGTTTCTCTCCAACCAAACCGTCCAACAAATGCACTGGACCACAACTTGCCAAAAAAATCTTCCTCTATTTCCAGTTGGCTGTCCCAAGTCCATATTGAATAGCTCTTTTGTTGACTTCGGTGTAACCCAAACCAATCGCATCTCTTGCAACGCTCTAGCCCACAGATTTATCGAAAATGGACAGTGGATGAGCAAATGATCTTGATTCTCTGATTCCTTTCTGCACAAGACACACCAGTTGGGACTCAAAGTAATACCAGGACATCTTTGTTGAATCATCTCCGAGGTCGGTAGCTTACCCAGAGTGGCTGTCCAAGAGAAAAGCTGGATTTTGTCTGGGACTGGAACTTTCCAAATAGCATGGAATAATTGGAATGGTGGAACAAGATCATCTGGGAAAAAAGACGCATAGAAAGAACTGACTGAAAAAACACCCGAAGAATCCCCGCTCCACTTAATAAAATCATCTACCCCTTCAACTAATCTAACCGACCCTAAGGCGACTAAAAGCTCTGACAACTGACCAAATTCGTGATCTCTTACCTCCCTTCTGAAATGAAAATCCCAGGAATGGTTGGACGTGACACTATCAATATGAACAAAATTTGATGTAGGCATATTGTGTAGTGAAGATAATCGAAACAAAGCTGGAAAACAATCTTTAAACGAAGATTCCCTCCACCATCTATCCTCCCAAAATCTAACCTTATTCCCTCCTCTCACAACAGTAGAAACTCTTAATTTAAAAGTCGGGTATATACGGGAAATATACTTCCAAGGGCATCTAAACGTTGTGTTCCTTGCCAACCCCGCATCCCACCCATTTTCTTGAAACCCATACTTACTAACAATTATCTTCTTCCATAATGTCCCCTCTTCGTGAAAAAATCTCCACCACCACTTTCCAAGCAATGCCTTATTTCTGAAAATGATTTTCCCAACTCCCAAAGCCCTTTTGTCCTTCGGTTTGCATACATTATCCCATGAGATCAAATGAAAGTGTCCATCTCCATCCGTTCCATCCCATAAGAAATTCCTTGAAATCTTATCCATTGAATCCGCAATATTTTTGGGGACCTTGAATAAAGACATATAATAAATCGGGATTGAATTCAAAACCGATAATATCAATGTTAATCTTCTCCCTCTAGACAAGAATGATTTTTTCCATGTAGCCAATTTTTTCGACATTTTATCCACCACGGGCTGCCAAAACGATGCTTTTAACGGATTGCCTCCCAACGGTACTCCCAAGTATGTAATAGGCCAATTCTCCTTACCACATCCCAACTGTAGTGCTAACCTTTCAACATCTCCTATTTCACGGTTAATTCCCAACAAGGCACTCTTTTCCCAATTTATTTTTAATCTGGACATATCACAAAAAGAATCCACCACTTGAACCATGAATCTTATGTGAGCATCGGTCTGCCCGAAAAAGAGCGTGTCATCCGCAAATTGAATTTGAGATATCTCGATCTTGTCTCTACCGACCTCTAACCCCCTTATTTGATTCATTTCCTTAGCTTTGTCAATCAATCTTGCCAACACATCCACCACCAAGTTGAATAGAAAAGGAGATAATGGATCTCCTTGTCGGAGACCTTTGAAAGCCCTAATTTTTCCTCTCGGCCTCCCATTAATCAAAACATAAAATGATACATTCGATACGCAACCTTTGATACATGATCTCCATCTACTTCCAAACCCCTTTTTCATTAAAATATAGTCCAAGAATTCCCACCTCACATTATCGTATGCCTTTTCGAAATCAACCTTCACTACCCATCCTTTTTTTTTTCTTTCTCCTCCCCTCCTCAAGCAATTCGTTCGCTATAAGTCCACAATCAAGAATCTGTCTCCCCTCAACAAATGCATTTTGAGAATTTGAGATAGTATCCGCTATCAGTTTTCATCTGCTCTGTTAAGACCTTTGCTATTATCTTGTACAAACTTGTGCTTAGGCTTATCGGTCTGAAATCCTTCACTTTGCACGAGTCAATTTTCTTTTTAATCAAGCATATATAAGTCTCATTAGTTGCTCCATTTATGATGCCGGTGTGAAAGAACTCATCAAATACCATCATAAGATCTTTTTTGACTATATCCCAACACTTTTGGAAAAAAGCCAATGTAAACCCATCGGCCCCGGGACTTTTGTCCCATCACAAGTAAAAACAGCTGATTTGATCTCATCTTCAGTAAAAAAATTTTCCAGCTGTCGACTCATCTCCTCTTCGATGGGACTCCATTCCACTCCTTCAATACCCCAACATCTTGCCGCCGGTTTACTGTACAATCCCTTGAAGAACTCTAAGATTATTGAGACAATTTCATCCCCACATGTTGTAATTGAACCATCATTTCTTTCCAATCTGTCAATGGTAGCTTTGCTTTTGCGATGGTTTAGGAGCGAACGAAAAAATTTTGTGTTTTGATCCCCTTCTTTAATCCATTTGACCTTGCTTTTTTGGTATTGAATTTGGTTCTTCCGCCTTATCAACTCCTCTAGCATCAATTTTGCTTCTTTTCTCTCGTTCAAAACTTCCTCCGAACCCCTCCCCGCACCCTCCAATCTGTCAAGTCTGCTGATTTTATTTGATAAATCTGCTGTTTTCATTTCCAATCTGCCATACACATCTTCATTCCATTTTTTCATATCCCCTTTAATTGTCTTGAGTTTTTGCATGAATTTATATCCTGCCCATCCTTGTGAGTTCGAATTATTCCACCACATTTGTGTTAAATTTTTAAAACTTCTATCCCTTAGCCACACATTCTCAAATCTGAAAGGTGTTGGTCCCCACTTATTTTTTGTCAAATCAAGCACCAACGGGAAATGATCCGAAGTGATTCTTGGTAAGATTGACTGTCTGTAATATGGGTATAGTTCGGTCCATCCCACCGTGAACATGAATCTGTCCAGTCTACAACAAATGGGTGAACTTCTAAGATTTGACCACGTGAATTTTCCATTCAATAAAGGTGGATCGCATAACTCCAGTTCTTGTATCAAACTATCAAAGCAGGCCATACTCGATGTCTGTGAGCTACTGTTAATTTTCTCGCTTAATGACCTTACTACATTGAAATCTCCCCCCAAGCACCATCTATCTCCACAAATAACCCTCAACCCTGCTAACTCATCCCAGAAATTAGTTCTTATTCTTGGTTGACACGGCCCATATACCGCTGTAAACCACCAATCTTGTTGTGTATCCTTTTGAATATGAACTGAAACCGAGAAGTCTCCAATCAAGTTATCCTTTACAGAAATGACCCTTGGATTCCACATAATCAAAATTCCCCCTGACCTACCCACTGCAGGCAAGGTAACCCACTCTACAAATCTCGGCTTCCAAAGACTTGCAATAAACCTCCTGTCCACCACTACTGTTTTGATTTCCTGTAATATTATTAATTCCGGTTTTTCTTTGGCTATCACGGCACGTATCAATCCCCTACGAGTGGTTGAACCACTCTCCCTAATATTCCAAGAAAGCACTTTCATCGATACACTTCATCTTCCCCTGTATTCTGTCTACATCTGTCTTCTTGACTCTCCAACCTCCTACCAATCTCATGTGCATCGTTAAGTTCCACTCTCTCTACACCCATCAATTTTAAACACTCAACGTGAACTGTCTTATTAAGTTCCTGATTCCCCGTACCCACATCATTCTCTTCTTCCATGAACCCCTCAAGAGGCCCTATGTAGTTAATTCCCGATATACCCAACTTTTGACCCGAAGACTTAATTCCCCGCCCGCCCTTAATCTTTACCCCTCCCCCCGCCCCACCCATCAAGATAGATTTAGAATGGAGAGAAGAATGGTGAAAAAAAGAATTAATGGGTAAATTGCAAACCTTACTCGGAGATTCTTCAAAAAATTCGCCCAGATCATCGAACTCCATTGAATTCCTTGTCAAATTATCCGAATAATCAGAGATATGACTTCCCGCGTCATTGAATTCGCCTCCTTCATCTAAAGTATCGTCCATCACTCCATTTTCTAATTGTTCCTGCCATATTCCATCCTCCCCCTGAATTGTATCTTTGTCGACCTTGATGATTGATATCTTTGAAGCTTCTTTCTTTCGCAATGTTTTTGAATCTTGATGTGACTTTGCTTGTTTTCTGCAATATACATGGTCAAACTTCCTTTCATTGGGCCAATACTCCTTCTCTAAAGTTAGATGTTCTTTCTTTTGTGTTTCAAGAATGTTTATAGATTCAATCTGCCCCATCTCTTCTTTGGGCTTTAACTTTTTGAGGATCTTGATATGCTTTCCTCGGTACCATGGTTCCGATACACAACTTCGTCCACCAGAATTATCAACCCTGTCCGTGTTCTTTTTTCCTTCGATATCTGTAGTTTTGCACAACTTAGCTGAATCACCTTTCTGAACATGATTGACAGATGCTTCTTGGTTTGCTGCTGGACGAGCTGTGATGTCTTCTGGCTGTCTTCTTTGAAAGTCGTTAATGGTTTCTGTCTTTGAATAATTTCTTTGTATACCTTTCCCTCTACCCCATCCTGCCATAACTCTAGTTCCATCAACCACCACTTGTGCATAAGATCTTTTCTCATACTCATCATACGCTGATATTTTGACCGAGTCTACAATAATGCGAATGATCATAGGTCCTCTTATAGTTTGGATCTGAAGATTTCTGTTGATGAACCCTCCTTCAATTCCCACTACTTTTATTTTTGCTGCCGACAAGTCTTTAAGTAGGATAGTATCTTGACTGATACACAACAAACCTCCGCATTGATCGCCAATATTTTTGAAGAGCTCTTTGGACCATAAATCCCAAGGTATCCCCAGTAAACGGATCCAACTGTTGCAACATTCAAAAACCTCATCTTCGCTATTGCTTTGCTGACTCCATTTTTCAAAAGTCAAGGTAACTTTATTTTCCAGAAAGCACTTCTTCAATCTCAAGTAGAAGGATGCGTCATCTTCGTTATGTGGCCACCAAACTGCTTTGTTGGCTTGAAATGGAAATACTTCAATCTTACTTTGAACTGCCTTCCCAAGTGTATAACTCACCAACTCCCACGATATGTTGACACAATCCCTTGTGATGATAATAGCTTTACTCCATTCCTTAGACCTGCACTCTGGTAATTGTTCCACATCTTCAACTACTGAAATTCCCGATTCTATATCCTTCGATCTAAAATTCCCACGCTGCTGTGATTGTTCCATAGGCTTCCTATTATCCCTGAAACTCGAGACGTTATCCCTTCGGTTTATCTTGAGTTTGGACAAATTGTTTACCATCCATTTCCAACCCCAATTTAGTCTTCCACTAGGTATGATGATGCGCTGTGTCTTACCCCTCCAAACTAACTTAGATAATTCTAAATAGCTTCCTCTACCATTCACGATTTTCTGCATGGTAATCACTGCTTCTCTACCTCTGAATCTATTGAACATAGGACATGAATGTGGTTTGTAAATGTAGTCCCCCAGTTTTGACATAATCCAGAAAAAACTTTCGACATCCAGTTCCAAAATGTAGCTCGCATTCCTGGTCCTTTCAGTCACCAGAACCGTATTGCCCCTCCTTCCCCAGCTAATTAGGAATAATTTTTGTTCAATTTTGATCTCACAGCTCGAGTTGAAATGTTTCCTGCCCATTCCTCGATACATCTCGGAAGTCTCGGAAATGTTAATCTTACGACTTAAAATTTTTTCCGGTCTACGGGATACTAAAAGCAAAGAAAATGATTGAAAGCGGTATTTTAAGATCTGAGAAATGATGTTCGGACGACAAGGTCGGAGGTCATTGATTATCGATTTGAATAAGTGATGAAAACGAAGGGGTTGTCGGCTGAGGATTAAACGGGAATATAAAATCGAAATGAACTCATCACTGGAAAACGAAATACGAGATGTTTTTTTTTTTTTCTTAATAAAGAAACTGAGAGGACGACGCCGCCGGCCATGACGATCGATGAAACTCAGTGATTGAAGGAGTAGATTGGAAACTTGAAAGACCCGATAACTCTAGATCTGGAATAGGGCAGGAGCATTTTTTAAAAAATTCTCTCACTAATGTTGGATGACTTTGACGATCACTACTGGTTCCAACCTAAGTTCATGGCAGCCCCCTTTTTCATAAAAACTTTAAGAATTTGCATCAAATATCATTTTTCATCAAGTGTGCATGCAATAATCCGAAAATTTCTGAAAAAATAAATCATGTTCTTCATGCATACAATAATTAAAACAATAATATGATATGATGGATGAGAAAAAGAGATGTATGGCGTGCCTTTGCGTTATATACGCACGAAAAACCGTTAACGACGAAGAACGGAGAGGACCCCTTTGGCTAGTTTTTCCTAGACCCCTTCAAGAAACCCTTCAAAGGGTCGTGTGTGTTGTGTGTCTTTGGGGAGAGTTTTCTGAATTGAAAAGTGGGAGGCCGTGAGTTATATGGTTGTGTGGTGTAGGGTTTTGGTGTTTTAATAGTTTTAAATAGCTAATTAGTTTGCTAACTAGGCTTAGGCCTATCAAGCCATTAAAATAAGCCCATTAGTCTTAATTAAGATTTAATAAAATATTAACAAAGTGTTTTGTTAAAATAAATTTGTGAATTTATTAGCCGGGTTGCCAAAAAGCTCGCATTTTTGTTGAAAAACCAACACCGATAAAATTTACGTCCCGGCGTATAAAATCACTTCAAAAACCCTTATTTTCAAAAATGTGAAAAACCATCAACCATATTTTAAATAATTAAAATAATTAATTAATAAAAACATTTTACGTTTTCAGCCTTCGGTCTCCGTTCCTCGACCGCCACTTGAATATTCCTTTTAAAAATAAAATTTTATGCATGATGATAATAAAATCATATTTTACATATAAACATGTATGTCACATAATCAATTAGCAATTAAAATCAGTTAATTAGCTATCTGAAACCACTATGTACGGTCAATTTTTTAAATTCAAATATTAACTTCAGAATATAGGTAGCATTGGTAGAACGAACAGAAATAAACAGCATCCAGGGAAGAAGATAAACAATCATTTAAAAAACTCAGTATCAAGCTTCCTGCATTTATGTTGCATGGATACGGGTACGAGTATCGTATCGAATACGATACGGATACGGCGACACGTCAAATTTTGAAAATATAAGACACGATACGGCTAGGATACGACAATCATTAAAATATATATATAAATATTATATATATTTATATAAATTTAGTATTGAAAAGTAAAAATTATAGAGATAGATGTAATATTTCATTAATCATAATATCTTAAGTACAAAATATTATTTAGGGATAGATATAATATTTTGAGCATAAATAGAATGAAAGAGACGGACAAATGTATAGAGATATATGTAAAAATTATAGAAATAGATGTAATATTTTGAGCATAAATAGTATGAAAGAGACGGACAAATGTATAGAGATAGATGTAAAAATTATAGAGATAGATGTAATATTTTGAGCAGAAATGGAATGAAAGAAACAGATAAATGTATAGAGATAGATGTAAAAATTATAGAGATAGATACAATATTTTGAGCAGAAATAGAATGAAAGAGACTGACAAATGTATTTAGAGATTTAAAAGCCCAACCTAATTTATTTTAAATTATTTTTCTTTTAGACCTTAGAAATTTTAATTTTTTTAATTAACCCATAAAACTTTTAAATATTTGCAATTTTGCCCAAACGTATCCGAAAAACGTATCCACACCGTATCCATGGCGTGTCCTCGCCGTGTCCAAAACGTATCCGACTGGTCAACCCTAAACAAAGTCAACGATACGGATTTTGAAGTATCCGACGACACGCGTATCCGCGTGTCGTATCCGTATCCGTATCGTATCCGTATCCAATACTTAAAAAAAATTCTTTTTAAGGTATCCGTGCTATATACCTGCAGATAACCCACATACCGAATTTTGACCACATTGTTCTCATATGATGCACCGATGAATGACAGAAAAAAAATCAAATCAAATCATAAGCACATCTCAGTAAATTTTCAGGCTGCTGGTTGCAGTCAAAATAGTCTTGCAAAATTTCACCAAACTGTAACATAAAACAAATAATAATGTTTCATCAAGGGTAAATTTAAGAGAAAAAAACATATACCTTCAAAGAGAAAAAGAATTTGCAAACAGGTTTCTTTGCTTGGAGTGAATGAGAAAACAAACAATGGCTACCCCTGTTGCACAAACCACTGGCGAAAAATCTACACAACGATACACCCCTATCAACATAACGTTCATTCCCATAAGATGATATTTTCTGTTCGCTTGATGGATCCTGGGTAAGCTGGATTCTCATCTATTTCACATGACAATAAGAGGTTGAGTAAGGACAAACATCCAGTGGTAAGCAGATTCTATCTGTTCACATGAAAAAAGATAAGTTCAACAAAAACCTTGAAAACCAAATTTGTGATACCTCTTACCTCTTTGACAATAGATGCAAATATTCTCGCCACAATATCTGTTTGAAAGTCCTTGGAACCAACAAAGGGTACAGCAGTACACATCCGCGATTCACCATCAAGATCAACGTGTTCATCATCAAAATCTAAAGCATCGATATCGTCACTTTGCTCGCACTTAAGATGACAAGTATGCCGAAATTCATGTGGCTCGTAATAAGGGGGTAGATTGTTTGATATAACCAACACCATCGGCCGAAACCGATGCAAAGAATTAAGGATCTCTTCATCTGCAAATTATGATGTTCAAGATGAAGTAAACAAAAACAACTATAAATAAAAAGATCAAATGAGCTTATACATGTTTCTGTAACTTGTTGAAGCGCAGGTTTGACAAGATTGTGAAATGAGCACCATTCTTCCTCCATCTTTGATATCGAAATTGTTTTATCCTCAACCTCATCAATCTTCCAGATATTTTTTACCCGATCAAGCCGGCATTTGTCCTAGAGAAAAGAACAACATGCAGGTTACATCATTGTGATTTGTGAATGAAAACATCATATGCTCGACATTAAAGATTTCCATGCCTCTATTTTTTGAGAGAGAGAGAGAGAGAGAGAGATTAAAGATTTCCATGCCTCTATTTTTGAGAGAGAGAGAGAGAGAGAGAGAGACTATTCTATGAATCAGGTATAATGTACCTTGAAGACACGTTGCCAAAACTCGTAAGCACATAAGTTTCCCATGCACAGCGCCTCTTTTTTACCTAGCCCGATATTCTTATTGTCCCCATTATAATAATTACAAGTGTACTCCAGGAACTGACAAAAGTGTGGTCTTATTAAATCTGGAATTTTTTAATAAATAAGGGGCAAGAAAAAACTGCTACAAGATAATACCCGATGTTCCCGACCGAAAGGACGAAGAATTGGTAAAGGTTGTAGGTCCATCAATATACCCAATAGAATGCCTTCCCGTAGCATTCCTTTGGACCCAAACTTGAGAATGAGGACAGAAGCATCAAACGATAAAGAGAAACTGGCAAGCAATCTTCCATAAAATGTAGGCTCATGACGGCCCCTAGAAGCCTTTTCCAAAGCATGCATGTGAACGAGTAAATCCAGGGCATCGTCAATAACATCGCGGTCCGGAGGATCCATAGCCTTCTGCAACAGTGCTATAGTAAAGAAATAAAAGTCAAGATTCCCCACTCATCAAGTTCCTGAAGGAGATTGTCAGGAACTTAAGTGTATTGTACCTAGACATCTAGTCAGTCAAGATGATGGTTTTGCCATGGGCCTAAATAAATTGGATCGAGATCATAATGTAACTATGAAGAGAATTCTAGAGGGAATGCCTTGGGAAGAGAGAAAAGGATATATCATAGGTGGAAATTGGTTAGAATTAAGCCTTCACTTATTTTTCATTGTTGAGAATTTTACTAGCCAAGGTTAGGGAAGAATGAGGCTGCTAGTTAAGGGCACGAACATAAATAGAGTAAAGGCCTTTCAAATAATCGAAGAAAAATTTGTGATGTCTGATGTATTATGTCATTTGTTGGGGAATTTAGGCTGGGTTGAAATAAAATGGGCCAAGGTCATAATGTTACTATGAAGAGAATTCTAGCGGGAATGCCTTGGGCAAGAGGGAAAGGGAAATATAATAGGTGAGAGTTGGCTAGAGTTGAGCACTTTGTTATTTTTCATTGTTGAGAGTTTACTAGCTAAGGCTAGGGGAGAGTGAGAGCTCTTGTGCAGAGATTAATTCTAGTTTAACATACCATTCCCATATATGAAATTATATATTACAGCATCAGTTATTATATTTCATCTTGATTGTTTTTCTTTTTTGGTTAAGAATTTGAGAGTTAAATTGTGGTTGTCGTACAGGCAAGAAACAAGCATGTTCCCAGACAGCCAAATGGCTGCTATGGACGATATGATTGAGCACAACATTCAACAAAATAAACAAGGTGCATTGTTGTTAAAATAAGGGGAATGGTGTTAATGAAAACCTTGATAACAAAATGGACTGGAGTCACCAAATAGTTTAAGATAAAATAAAACTAGAATAACTTTTGCTGTTGATGAACACTTGATAACAGAATGGACTTGAGTCATGAAATAGTTTAAGATAAAATAAAACTAGAATAACTTTTGCTGCTATATTAGGTAGGTGATCTTTGATATGATGTAATTGTAAAGAGGATTGCGAAACCCGACCCAAATGTCAGCAAAGATTGAAGCATGAAGTAGGACTTCAATGGAATAAGTACTAGTTCAGTTGACAAGTAGCACTTTGCACAAACTGGTAACTAATGACAGGCTGAGAAAAGCAACACCGCAAAATCTCAAGATTCTTATTTTCATGCAAAAAAATAACTTTTCTCAGAGATGTGCATTAACACGTAGCATTCATTTTCAGCAGACGGATCAAATCACTTTCAAATGAATAAAAAAGAGTCTCCCAAATGAAAATTACTTGTATTACCATCTAGCAGGGCGTGTATAAAACAGATATTAAGGTTCCAGATGAGTAATGTTTTAAGTTAGTCAACCAATTTAAGTCAACACATTCATTTTAAGCAATCTCATCTACGACTCCGGTCGAAGAAATGGCAATAAAAGCTCAAGTTATATAGAGAGTTCAATGTAGAACCTTTAGGATCACTAATGAATTTTGATTCAGCGCAGCATATGAGAAGCACTTGTTGTCGTAGTGATAACTTCAGTATCGCAGGGCACTCAAAATCATCCAATTGACCATAGAATGACCCTGTCACCAAGCGGTACACATGACCATCACAAGTCCGACCAGTTCTTCCCTTACGCTGATCAGCCTGTAACATTTAATTAACAATCTCATGTACTGTGATTAAAAACCAACCACAATTCATGTAATACCTGTGATTTAGAAACCCAGATAAGCTCTGCTGAGTCTGTCTTCCGATTATTATCCCAGAAAACTTGCAGGGAACGGCAGGAATCTATGACATATCCGACTTTCGGTATTGTAACGGAAGATTCTGCCATATTTGTTGCCAGTATTATCTGCATTGATCATGATGGTTTAGCTCAATGACATAAAATCCATTGCATATAAATTTAAAAAAGTCTGCTGGATATATCAAGTGGCCTATCTATTTAACATCATCCACCATCATATTCATATGATCCAGGACGAAAATAAAGGGTCGAAAAGATCATGTTACCTTGCGATGTGACTTCCAGATTCTCATTGCTTTGAGAGCTTGTTCCGTGTCGACACTACGATGCAAAATGTGGACCTTGAAAAGGTCACTGAAGGGCTTTAAGATGAACCACTGTTGTTCTAGTGCATAGTACGTTGGAAGAAAGACCAAAATACTCTTTTCTATATCTGCCTCATTATTGTGAATTTGCAATACCAAGTTGTGTATTAGCTTGTGCACTTCAGGCTTGAAATCAGCCATGGCCATCATTGGACTTGATCCAGAGCAGTATTCCAACGAAAGATTCTCAGATTTCATTCCAAGAAGTTCCATAATCTGTTAGACGGACAGTTTATATCGCTGGAATCATACAGATAACAAGAACTAGATAGAAATTCAAAAGACTGAAGTCTGAGGTATTCACTCTTCTTACATTCAGAACCAACTTGATTTTTGCAAAAGAAAACTCAATTACAATAACATAGTTGAATGACTTAAAAGATATTCAAAACTGTTATTTATAGGGTTGTCCAGCGCAAGTATGCTACAACATTGGAAATTTGGTTCATTGTTAAGTTTGGAAATGATATGGAAGGACGCCATTTAGATTAAAAAGAAAGAGTTGCTTATCACTGAGTTATAAGAGGGCGGGATGGAACCATCAACCAATTATGTGGACTGTGGACACATCACGCATGGAATTCAATTTGAGCTGAAGTGCATAACATCCAATTCATTATAGAAAAAAGATTCTGGGTTGTTTAAAGCAACTGATCATCTATAAATGTGCGAATATAGAAATGGAACTCCACAGCTTCAAGAATAAAATGAGATACTACAGCACAAGTTATCTATTTTCAAGTTACTGCGTATAAACATACATGAATGTTTCTCCACCAACAATGTTATACTTATCCTACAAAAAAATGAGTTGTTGAACAAATAAAAAAAAAAGAATTATTGAACCTAACTGCGCCTTGGTGCAATGGCAAAATATAACTCCAATCTTCTGAGTTTTTTCATTTCAAATTTTTGAACCTTGTAAATATCAGCAAGTTGACCGTCAAAAAAAAATCAGTGAGTTATTTTGTGGTTTTAAGGCATGTGAGACAATTTTAAAAGAGAAGAGAGAAGTGTTTTTAACATGTTACTCATAAGCCTATGCTTCAAGAGACAACACCACACTGAGTCACTGACAGGTAATCTAATGAGTACTTCAAAACGCAATACCTGCTCAAGGTAGGACACTTTGTGCTGAAACATGGTGACCTTCCCAGATCCTGGAGGAATTGCCAACACTTCTATTCTTTCACCCCTACCAAGATCCCTGAAGTATTCTCGATATCGTGAAATATCAGCGGTAGCAGACATCAAAACCAACCTAGAACATCATGAATCTGCTCAGACTCTCAAGCTAGAGTCAGTTAAATAATGATATGTTCATGTGCCACGCGATAGTCTTACAGGAATTGCATGAAGTCAGTCTAAAATATTAACCTTAAGTCACTGTTTTTAAGCAAAAACTGTTTAACACAAACAAGAACGAGATCCGACTCCACTGATCTTTCATGGACTTCATCAAGAATTATGACTTTATACTTGAGGGCTTTCAGTCCCTTCTCCAGCATTTCATCCAGCAAAACCCCAGCAGTTTTGAAGATTATCTTAGACCTGACAATCACACGAGGCAGTGAAATTATAATCACAGCCATTATAATAGATGGCCACAAAAATTACTTTAAAAAAACATAACAATATTAAATTAGAATTCAAAATGAAGTCAAAATTATTGAGCCAGAGGCTGGAGCTACATAACAGGAATCCAAGGATGACAAATGATTCGTATTGAATTGATGTTCGAATTGTAGCTATGTGCACCAAATCATATTAAAAAGAAAAAAACTATATATCAATATATTCTTCTCCTTAAAAACCACAGAGATTCATGTTATCGGTAATGTAAATTACTTATTCATCTGAAAACCTTCTAATTGATGAGTTTCTAGTTCACCTACAGATCAGCAACCTGCACGCTGAGCAGGAAAAAAGTCATCGAAGGGTATTTTCAATACATCCATAAGGATAAAAATTGTGGGATAAATGATGAGACATGTACCAAGATCATACCGATTATCTTGGACATTCAGTGTCAGATTATTCTGGGAGCAGTTTCTTGAAAACTAGCTTCAGAGATGCTCAATACCAGTCATATCCATACAGGAATAAGCAGGGTATGAACAATGTTGACAATACAGTCAGATTCTTTCAGGTCTTCTCGCAACAATTAGGAAAAGACTATAGCAAATTCAACATCAATATTGATCATTCTGACAAGTTGTGTTGCAAACACACATGACATATAATGTTATGGGGTTCTGGGTCTAACAAGAATATGACTTGTAAATACATATCTAGACAAGTGACATCATGAGTATATCAACTTGCAAATTGTTCGGGTCAACGAAATTTTAAGCTCTTAGTTTAAAGCCATATGTTATTGTTTAAATTATACATTAATGTGCATGACCAACCACGGATTTTATTGTGAACACAATCAAAAGATTTTTCATGCTTGAAAACATGAATCTCTTGGTGGAAAAAAGCTCGAAACTTGGCATCAAAATATCATTATTGAGACATTTCTTGATGGGCGTTTCTCGACAGAAAGTAGGAGAGCAGCTCACTTGACAAGTGACATATGCACCACCTTTCTCGCAAATTTATGTGCTAGCCACAGTTTTTCCCCCTTGTTTGGGGTGTGGGGAGTAGGGGATGAGGGTGGAGATGTGTGGATTGAAATTAGTTAGGCTGACACGTTCCACCAACCTAGCTGAGAAGACCCTGGAGTGACCAATGTGGAACCCTATTTCCCCACCTACTTCACAATTACGAGCCCTTGCCACCATTCTAGCAACAGCTACAACAGCAAATCTCCTTGGTTGAGTACAAAGTATGGGCTCCATATTTGCTTCCAGCAAGAACTGCGGGACTTGTGAACTCTTACCTTAAATTGTAACAATGATTTGGGCAATAAAACATGAGATTCCCTTAACGACAAATCATAACAAATTTTCCATAAAGATGGCAGCCAAGGGAATCAATTTATCAACAAGCATACAATACAATTCATGGGATTGGGAACAGCGTCAAGTAAATTTTGAAATTAAAAATATATCGAACGTCTGGTTAAAATTTTATTCACGAGGAAGGCATGCAGAGTTTTGGTCTATCCTTTGACAATTCAAACAATCATATAATTGTAGTAAGTAGGCGTACACTAACACGCTAGTCAAAGTGCTGAAACATAATCGGCTCGAAAAAGAAACCAAAAACGAGAATCAGTCAAGTATTCCTCTGAATTTTCAGGTGCAATAATGCTCACAAAATACGGATGAAATAAAAGATGGATGAAACAATTACCGCAACCGGTTTCACCAACTATGAGAGTGACACGATTCTCCATAATCTTGTCGATGATTTTGCTTCTCATAGCCATGATCGGAAGACCAGAAAAATTATCTTCCGTAGAAGAACATGCAGACGAGAACGTTGGAGTTGACGTCATTACGCCGTTCCTAAAGTCACAATGGAAGTAGGGCGGAGCCGTTCGGTCTACCGTCGTTTTTTGCTTTACTGCACAGCGGAAGGAAGGAACCCCAGTCTTTTTTGTACGGAAGATGACGAGCGTCAGCGTCAACTCAACCTTTCACCCATATATTTTTATGAAATAAAGGATATTTTACTAAATTTATTTAAAAACAATTTATAAATTTTTAGTTCTTATCAATTATTTTATACATGTCAATAATATATATATTTTTATATAAATTATTTTATAAATTTTATGATTTTATTAGTTATTAAAAACAATTTTATAAATTATCTTATTTTAAAAATATATTATTAAAATATTAAATATAATAATAATGATGATGATGATGTAATAACCTCGGATTAGATGGTATCATTGGCACATGATAGTTTATGTTATGATCTAATACAACAATATTATATAATGAATGATCTCAGTAGAAACAGTACTATTCAAAGGTAAAAATTTGTGTGAGACGGTCTCACGGGTCGTATTTTGTGAGACGGATATCTTATTTGGGTCATACATGAAAAAATATTACTTTTTATGCTAAGAGTATTACTTTTTATTGTGAATATCGGTATGGTTGACACGTCTCACAGATAAAGATTCGTGAGACAGTCTCACAAGAGACCTACTCGTATTCAAAATAGTATGATTGAATAATATAAAGACAAGAAAATTTAGATTTGCTAAAGAAATGGATTATTCCTAAAATATAACCTAAAATGGTTTATAAAATAGGAACATTCGAAAGAATTGTTCTATAACAAATTGTAAAAACTACAATATCATCAATATCTAATACAAAGTAAATGTCTTATACGGCCCTCGCAGTAGCTCTTGCTCCATTGGTCATCCTCAAGAAGGTCTCGCTATCATTTAATCTTCTTGTCATCACCTGTAAATCATTGTCTAGATGAGATCCACATCCAGTATCTAATACTCAAGAAGTTGAACTATAACGCCCAGATTCGACGAATGTCCTCACTGTATCAAGACGAGTTTTTCCAGCGTGCTTATGTCCTCACTCACAAGTACCTTAGAAAATTTTCTAGGGGGTCACCCATCTCATAATTGTCCCAAGTCAAGCACGCTTAACTATGGAGTTTTTATGTGATGAGCTACCGAAAAGACGATGCACCTTCTTGATATGAGTAGTACATATCAAATCTTTTTTAAGTTCTCATCAACTGCACAGTTCCATACCTGAAAAGTTTCAGAATCCCTCTCATTCCGGTGTAACATCGGTTCATTCATGTTTCATCTGCCTAGAAGCTTGCCAGGAGCCGCTCATTGTTCGTACAACCTCATGGCACCGACGATCACCCTCGCCCTCTTCGACCCCGGGCCTCACATGAACTAATTGAGACATTTACTTCAATATAAAACATACACTTGCCAAAACTCTTCTGCATTAGATATTCATTCCAATTGAGCTTCCAATATCCAGGCTTCTTGAACTGGAAGAAAACATATTCTAATTTATCGGGCTTTGTGGATCCTTTAATAGTGTTTGGAGCTTGCTTCTCGCTTGGTTTGTTTTTTTTTTCTTTTTTTTGAGGAGCAGAATATTTTTTTCCCTATCCATTTTGGGCCTCTTTTCTTCCAAGATGAAGAGCCTGTTAGAAAAACATGTTTTTCTTTTTTGATGGTGGCTTTATAGCTAGTAAGCATGTTGACTATGCTTAACACATTCAAGTCCATTCAATTGGATTCCGACGATTCGTACATTGAGCTAGTGGCCGGCTTACCACCCATTTATTCTCTTCATTTGTTGATCCTTTTTGCAGCAAACTCTTCAAGGCTGGCCTCCATATTGTTCATAATGAAGTTCACCACAAACTCATCAAATGACGGCAGTAAAGACAGCCGTAGAATGTCTTTGGATAATTCATTTGGAATAACAAAGTCCAAGCCCACTATTTTCTCGATGATCCCACCATACTTATGGATTGAGTTCTCTTCTCGTAGGCGTGACGTCATGAGCTCTTTGAAAGTAGCATGCCTTAGAGGACGTGTTTGTTCACCTTACAACTCTTGCAGGTAACCGTAAATGTCAACAGCATTTGCAGCTTCCTCAAACCGCCTTTGTAACTCGTTTGACATGAAAGCCAACATATAGCTCTTAGCTCGCAAATCATGGTCCCACAATTTCTCAAGCTTAGCTAATTTTTCAGCAGGGACATTGACAGCAGCCGTTTTTGGAGGCGCTTTTGTGAGAAAATATGCAATTTTCTCATAATTAAAACAATTTTTAGATTCATCAGCTAGTATAGGTAATTTGGTTCGATTATCTTGTTTTTATCGAGTATAACAGATAGATGATTTCGCGATGAAATCGTAAATACACAGAAATGGAAACATAATAAATGTTACTAACTATTTTAAAATATTTTGTAAGACATAAAATATGGACTTTTGTTTTTATGAATTTCCTCCTATTATTTAGACATTTTCACCATCCTCTGATTAAAATGAGAAATCTAATTCTATTAGTGAGTACACAAGACCCAATTTCTAAATTATTATCTCGAATAATATCAGGCAATCACAATTTTCAAAAATTAGAGCTCAATTACAACCCCTTGCAACCCTCACGTATTTTTGTCTCATGTATGATTAGTGCCCAATAATATGATCTCATTTCTCTTCACGTGTCAAACTCGACCCATCAATGTTGAACTTTAGTGAACGGTCGTCATGAGATCTCCAATAATATGAGTTGAATTCGTGGGAGTTTCACATAGCTCACATCAAATATGTCAAGCAGCACTTGTTGCTGCCCAGAACTACAGGGCGAGGGCAGACACAATATAAATTTTTTTTTGTTTTCGAAAAACGATTTTTCAGGGGCTTCATATTTCTATAATTTCAAACGCGTTAATAAGTTATTCAACACAATTTAAACAATAAAAATCATATGATTGAGGAAAAAATTGGTTAGGATACCACTGATGGAGTACTGTTTTCACGCACACAGACACACGGAAGTTCAAAATTTTTGTTTAGATGTTCAAAATATTCATTGAAATCGTATGAAATAAAAACATTCATAAAGCATTTAGAATATAAACTATGTGTTCAAAACACTGGACGTCAAACTATTACAGATTTTAAGCGGAGATAGTCATATTTGTAATTCATTACGAACATATCTTCTTCCTTCTTCGATCATCAAATTAAGTCAACGATCAAAAACTTTGTTCCTCGCATAGATCACACTAGAGATCTAAACAAAGTATGCATCGAGATTAGATCGCTGGAATTTTACAAGTTTGGCGGGATTGTGGCGGTGTCGGGGAGGTGCACGGTGGAAGGGGTGGTGGCCGAAATCTCCTTGTGAAGTAAAGAAGGGTAGGGCGAAATTCAGCTTGAAGGAGGAGAGGAATTTTTATGCATTGTTATCTCACTTATTATCAACATTTGATAACATATTAATAAAAATACATTAATTCAATTCTACAAGGACTCATAATCTTAATCTCAAATATATCTATGTGTGTGTGTATATATATTATTTCATGAGATCCATATACATATATAGTAGTCACAACTACTAACATTATTATTTAATTAGTAGATTCTAAATTAGCTAAATAAATAATTGTGAACTCATTATAATGTTTCGAGGGTACAAATTTGTTCATGTAATGAAAATTGAAAATTTCGAACGACAAATTTTCCACTGATCTATTTTTTGCAGTTGTCATTTTGTGAACTCCTTTACTAAAAAGGAGAATTTCCACTCTCCTCACTTAATTTACAATTAAGTTAACTTCCGCAACTTCCATTAGATGAAATCCAATTATAAACCCATTTATATGCAATCTGTTTGATCTTCATCAAACTACAGTCGTCAAATTCAACTCCTTGAATTTAATTATCTCAATGGAAACACATAATAAAATACTTGTGTGATTCTCAATGGTTCAGAGGTACATCTAGCTATGGGTTTACATCTTCATGTGATTTAGAATGTCAGAACTCAATTTTGATTGCACTCATCGGATTATGGGAGCTTTTAGTAGCATCGCCTCATGATCCACTAGGTATCACTTATAGTGTCTACAAGAACCTTAAGTTATGGTTAGCATACAGTATGGTCCATTCAACTCATATATCACGATCGAATCTGCAGTCATTGGTATATCTAGAGGTGCAAATTAATTCGACAACGATGTGATATATCTTTGAGTTATAATTGTGATATCGGATGTGCAACTAGATAACCACATTCCCTAAAGCACATATCTTACTCTGGCCAGAGATTCTTTGCACTAACAACTCATCAGATCACATAGGATATCTTCACCCGTAGGCAAACGATGATCCCAGACTACAATACATTGGCTCCTGCGTATTTTGTAACTACACCCAACCTCGCCACCTGATGACCCTCAATGGATTCGGTAAACGATTCAAAGTGTAGTGCTAGTACGCAGAGCCTCCATGTTTTCCCGAGTCAAAAGACTAATGGTGTACAATCATAACCACATATTTTTCCACTCGATAAGTGATAGCTACTTGGAAAGTCCGAGAGAAGGCTGTTCAGTGCATCATCAAATTATCATTCATTTATATGAACGTGCATCTTCATGCACTTACAAATAAAACATGACATTCATATCAAAGATGTTAATCTCAAGTTCAAGCGACATTTATCCTTATTTTAAGTTATTGATTCAACTAAAAATCTGTTTAGAATATACAGTACACTTCATAATGAATTTCATGATTTTATGTTGCAATGCAGATCTCATGGTACCTATTGTATGTTTAAGAATTTTATCTATGCAGCTTGCACAAGTATACATATAAAGTAATGTTTATAATTAGATAGAATCATAAAATATTATTAAAATAAAATTATTTTTACATAAGGATACATACTCTAACGCAATCATATGCCTTTCTTTTGATTCATATGAGAATGACATAGATTGTTTTTGTGATACTGTTCTGTTTTAATTTGTTTCATATGAATTTTGACCATAAACATTGATCCTCTTACTCTTCCATGATTAGATAACACACTATTTGAGACATGTTCCATATCGTGTTTTTTTTTATGGAATTGACACGATAATATCATAAGACTTCCCACTTATTATCTAATAGTTATCAATTAGAACTTGAATTATGAGTGCTCATTTTAGTCAATAGATACCCAATTATAGAGGTGGTATATCGTACCGTATCATACAGAAAATCATATATCGTATATCGTACCAAAAATTACGGTATAAGAAAATTCATACCGATACGGTATACCGAAATTTTCTGTACATATAATTAGCATACCGATTATACCAAAATTGTACGGTATACCGAGATTTCGGTACGGTATCGGTATATACCGTTTTATATCGAGAAAAACCTTACATTTTAAAATTTTTATAAATTTATTGTTTTAAAATATTATATATTTTAAATTTTTATATATTTTTTCGGTATTTCGGTATATACCGAAATTTTCAAATTGCATACTGTTACCGTACCGAAAAATTCGGTATTGTTACCGTACCGTACCGAAACATTCGGTAAATTCGGTATTTTTTTGGTACGGTAATCTCGTTATACCAAAAATTCGATATTTTTTCCCACCCCTACCCAATTATAGTTGGAATTATTATTATTATTGACCAATTATTGTATCATATTTACCCGCTATTACCCACAATGAATAGCAAAGAAACTAAATTTTAATAATTGACTTGATAAGAGTATGACATTTTATCATCAACAATAACTCTGTTTGTCATCAATTATTAGATCCAACGCTAGATATTATATATATAGTGTGTGTGTGTGGTTTTTTTTTTTTTTTTTTTT
>NC_133311.1:204300-246862 GCF_012295235.1 Primulina huaijiensis | reverse complement strand
TAGGGTAAGCCCGAATAAAGGATTATGTCCTGAATCACAAAGAGTTGTGAACCCACGGCTAGCTGTATCCCTGAACCATTGAGGGTCACACAAGCACTGGATCGTTTGTTCCCGTTGAGAGAATAAATTCAAGAAGTTGAATTTATATTATATAGTAAATTCAAGGAGTTGAATTTATGATAATTAAATTTTGAGAGAATAAATTCAAGGAGTTGAATTTATAAAATTTGAGAATTTAATTTATTAAACTCAAATGTTGGGTTTATTAAATATTAAATTTTGGAGGTGATGAAAATTCAAGTAGTTGAATTTATAATTTAAACAATAAATTCAAATGTTGAATTTATAATATATTTAATTTATTAAGCACAAAAGTTGAGTTGATTAATTAATAAATTAAATATGGTGGGTAATATGTTTAATGGGCTTGTAGGAGTACAAGTCCAACATAATAATTAATTAAAGTTTTAATGGACCTTGATTAAATTAATTAAATTAGTTGGACTAGCCCAATTAATTAAATCAAGCTCATTAATGTTAAATATTTAATTAGGCTATGACTTAATTATAAATAGGAGTTGCAAGTCATAACCCTAGCCTACTACAATCATTTTTTCGAAAAACCACTCCTCCAAAGAAAGAAAAATCGGCCACCTTCTTTTGAGAAAGGTTTTTGAGTCGTCTCTCAAATAATCTTCTCCTACATTAAATCTCTTCTAATATTTCTAGTGCAATTTGGAAGAGGATCAAACAATTCAGTCGTGGACCTGATTAGACGAAACGAAAGGAGTCTCTTGAAGAAAGTTCGTAGGGATTCATCAAGAGCTAATCCGTTTATACCGGATTAGTTGGAGCCAAGTGATTTAATTCACAAAGGTATAAATTTTCTAACATCCTATGTATGTTTATGAAAACCATACGAACGTCCTATCAAATATATTTTGATTGTCAAAATAAAATAAAATTTTAAAATTTTCGCTGCGTTTGGGCGTGTAGAAAACCGAGATCCAACAAGTTATCCATTAGAACTTGAATTAAGAGTTCTCAATTGTTGTCAGAATTACCAAATTATCGTAACATAATATTTCCTAGTCAATATTAGGAAAACCTTTTTTTTTTTAATTTTGAAATTAAATAACATAATATTTCCTAGTCAATATTAGGAAAACCTTTTTTTATTTTGAAAATAAATATTGGGAACACTTGAACAATGCATATGAATAATTTTCGGTATATCACAAATAAAAGACGAGACAAAAACGCATTACACCGCAATATACTCAAAATGGCCACCTTTTAACCAATATTTACAAAACAAATCAAATAATGCAATTGGATCGTGTACTTCTCCTCGCTAATCCGTCCATATTTTTTTCTCTCCTCTATCATCCTCTTTTTCATGTTTATTAAAAAAAAAAAAAATTTGAATTGTAAAACATATAATATTCATAATTTCAGCTATTTACTTTTTAATTATTCATAAGATATTACACCATTCATCGAAATTATTAATTATATTTTCATATCGAAATATAAGAAAAATATATTCATCATACAAAATGATTAATTATTATGCAAATTTATACAGATATTAGAATTAAACGATGTAAAACTCATGCTCATATCTTTCTTGCAAGTATGTCATCATTATAAAATATACTACAAGATCTAATTCATGATTGAAACATGGATTAATTGGTGAAAAATCTCTATGCCATAATTTTTTTTTTTATGAATCAGTTTCTATAAGTTTTTATTGTCTGCTGTCCTTGACAAAAAGTTTTTATTTGTTTTCACTCCATACATGTAAGATGTACGTAAGTATTTGTCCATTTTACCCATAAATAATTTAAAACTATTATATCGTCTCTTCACTCAACTTCCCACCACTCCTCCAACGGCAATCGAACTCCACAGAGCAGCGGCAGAACTTCCAGAAGCAAATCCAATTGGCGATACATAGACGACAACTTAGATGAAAGTCGGTCGGGTAGTAAGCGGCATCACTTTTTTCTTGTGGGTATTTTTTGTTCAATTTATGTGTGGATTGTTTTGTTGTTTGATTTCTGTTTTTCTTCTTTCTTTTGTTTTGTATTTATAATTTGTTTGCATTTGAGTTAAAAAAAATATTTTGATTTATGGAACTCTGAGGTTTTCTTGATTGCTTCCCCATTTTTTTCGTGCTTGAAGTTATGATATATGTCATATACATTTTTGGCATGTATATCGATGTGGTTTTTTTTGGAAAGTACCGTATTTTCGTTTTCTTTTAGGTTCCTAATTTGTGGAATATTGAGATCCTACTCGATTTTCTCACCCATATTATTAATTTTTATTTTTTTTTGCGTAAAATCATGGTTTATAAAGTAATTACATATTCTTTTAATGAACATGGTGTTTTAGATTTATTATGTTTTGTTTTAGGGGTTTATGACCATAATTTTTGGAGTTTGTGGAATTTTGAGATTGTCGCTGACTTTTATCCCCATTTTTTTTATCATTTGGAAAATTTTACGTTGTATCAATTTTCTTTGTAAAATTGCATTTTATTTTCATCACCATTTTTATTTTTATTGTTCGCGTAAATTTGTGTTTATTCTCTTGTATGATTTACGAAATAGGAATGGCTCGGGAAAAAGAAAAGATTGATGATCGTGATCATGTTAGTGCATGTGGCCAGTGGGAACGAATCAAGTTCACTTAGTTTGGCAGCCTATTTTTTAAAGTAGATTTCGAAATTAGTTCTGATACCTCGTTATAACCGACCTGACTTGACCCGAATCCATCCCAACCCGTTAACTTATTCGAGTCCATTGACTGAAGTTGATGGGTCCATGTTTATACAATTAAGCAAGAGGGAGAACCCAAACTTTACCCACAGTCCGACCGTTCACAAGTCGGGAAAGGTCTCACAAGAAAGAAAGGCCCGAGCAGCCAAGCTCAGGGCATTTTCAGACGAGCTGGGCACAAATGAATATCATGGTAAATATTGGTAAAGTGCTACTAATTTAAACACCTAGATAACTCTTTTATGATAATTTAGAGTCCCAAAGATATCAAATTTGTCAAGGATAAGATATATTAGTACAAATCTCACTACAAATCTCGTATTTCTAGGACTGGTCTTATTAAGAGTATTTTTTAGCTCATCTCAACCTTATAAATAAAGGTATCTTTCATGGCTTTACACGTTCACTTAATGTCATCACTAGCCCTATTTTTATCCTACACTTGTGTTTTTCTCTCAATATTGACTTAAGTATTGGAGTAGTCAAAAACAGCTCCAGGACCTTATAACTTTCGTTCATCAGTGCGGATCTGAGTTGAAGCTTCATATGACCCGTGGTGAACCTTCAAGAAATATTGGGCTCAACTGACCAAACCTTAGGTGAATTTTTTTGTAATATCGATTGGCGTCATATGTAGAAAATTGAAGAGAACAGAGATAAGATGGTTAGAGGAAGAGAAAGGCATGTCGGTTGCAGAAGAGCCGCAGAGTAAACGAGGAGAACAAGAATCTAGAGAACAATAACCAGGGGAATCACGAGAATAATCCCGTCTTCAACCTCCTCCAAATCAGAATGCCTTTATTGAAATATGAGAATACTCCGAGAGGATATGGAGCATCTGCGGGAGACTCGAGGGGGGCACTCCACCACCGCCCCAAGTCACCCTTTTTTATGCAGAAGTCTTAGAAGTCAAGCTTCTCCAGCACTTTAGATTCCCCAACATACGAGAATATATAGGAAAAAGATATCCAAAGGACAATCTCTCCCGATTCGAGAATGTTTCTATGCCACACCAATATGCTGACTCTATCAAATGTTGGGTCTTCCTCACAACCACCAGAGCAGTGGTTTCACTTGATTGATCAAGAGAGTATCCGATCTTTCCAATATTTTAGCATAATCTTCCTGCACAGATTTGCAAGCGGCAACAAGCAACCATTGACCACGTTAAGACTTTTTTGGTATGAGACATCAGGGACATGAAAGAATGCGTGCCTATATACATAGGTTAAATACTAGGGTGGTGGAAGTCCCTTCGGCAACCCCCGATGTAATAATAAGAACTTTCATTGAAAGTCTGAAGCCAGAGAACCTTTTCAAATCATTGGTGAAGAAGTCACCGACCGGTTTTGAGGGTTTATTAGCAAAAGCAGATAAATACATTAACATAGAAGAGGAAGAGGCACATACAGCTCGAATGGAATTGAAGAGCCCAAACAAACGACACGAGCACCGCAGGAGGCTCGGTTAGAAAATCCTGTGGTTCGGCCGACCCGAGTCAATCCAATGGAGTTTCTCGGACTGAAAGTGAACAAGTTTAGGGCCCTAGAAATTTTGGAACAAATATATCTCATTTAGAGACCACGAGGAAGTGTTAAAGGACCTTGGGGACCCCTTTTTGACAAGTACTGTGATTTTCATAAATATTACGGTCATTCTACGAATTAGTGCAGGTATAACACCCCAAAAAAATTTGAGGTGTTTTGTCAAAATTTAATTAATTAAAAATAAAAAAATAATAAATATATTTATTCTAGCAAAAGTTTGATATGTATAAATAATTTGCCTGCACATTAAATTATTTAATGTCTAAAAGAGTTTGAATGAAATAAATAGAAATGCATCTACATAATATTAATAAGTTAATTTCATTATTCTACAAATAAAATCAATTGCCCTGTGAAGACTCGCTTTCGCTACGGTCTCGATGGTTTCCCTTAACCAAGCCACTACTTATGAGTCGCCGGCTCATTCTTCAACAGGCACGCGGTCAGAGCCCTGGCTCCTCCCACTGCTTGGGAGCTTACGGTTTCATGTTCTATTTTCACTCCTCGATGGGGGTTCTTTTCACCCTTCCCTCACGGTACTACTTCGCTATCGGTTATCCAGGTGTATTTATTCTTGCAAGATGGTCTTTGCTGATTCACACGGAATTCCACGTGTCCCATGCTACTCGGTCAGAGCGTAAGCTAGTGATGCTTTCGACTACTGGACTTTCGCCATCTAGGGTGTAGCATTCTGGCTGCTTCGCCTAGCATAAAATATGCTTCTAAAAATAATATAACTTAAATAAATAAATAACAATATATATAATATAAAAATAATAAATAAAACTTAATAAATATTAATTAATTCAAATTGTCTATTGATAATTAAATTTAATTGTTAATAGGTGTCACTAATTTTGTTCAACACTTGCCAATCTATAAGCATTACACTTGCCAAGTTTTGGTCTCTAGCATGTGTCAAGAGATGAAGACTTATTCTTGACACTTGTTGGCGGAAAATAACTCACCCATTCCAATTATTTGCTATAAATATGTCTCAGTCCAAGCATTTCATCATATTAAATTCACCAAATTTTTTGGGTATTTTAGAAAGAAAATAGTGAGCATAGTGAAAAATAAAATAAAATTAAGGAAATTTAAAAAACCATCTCCAAAATTTCAGAAAAATTGAAAACACCACTTGCCTAGCCAGAATCCAAAGTATATAGGAGGTATATCAATATCAGCAACTTCTTTAAACCAAAAAATCAAGAATCACGATAAACAGTTTCTGAAAAATCTAATAAACTTGTATTTCAGGTAGCCATTTCAAGCTTGATTTACTAAATATATAAGCCCAATTTTATTCCCTCACTAAATCCCCAAAGACTTAACCTCTATTTTTTTCTATTTATTGTAAATTCCAGATACATGATTTCAGTACTCCTAGTAGGATGCAAATTGAGAAAAATAGAAATATAAGCTTAGCAAGACTTGTGACATTTCTGTTAAATTCGTATTTTTGTTCTTTCGTAAATTCAAAGATTATACATGCTTCTGCAACCACAAATAATATATAAAGATGATATTGCAATTTGGGGGCCCACAGTAAGCATCTAGCCCAAGAAACAGAGCGTGTTGTTAAAAAAGATCCGGCATGAAATCCATTATAGCCTGATCAAAATAAAACCATTGGCTAGTAAGCGGGCTTGAGAAGAAAGGGTAAAGGAAATTGGAGAAGAAGGGCAACATAGCCACGTAGACGAGGCCCTCATCTTACTGGACAAACAACCCTAGGGGCCTCCCCAAGAGATCGGCTCCATCTCGGGGAGTTATAAACATTATTACTAGAGGGTCCACAGATGAGATTCCAACAAGGCTCGAAAATCGAGCAGTAGAAGGATGATAAATGCAGAGATCAATGATAGAAAGGCATGAACCAAGACAACGATAACATTCGGACCTGAAGACATATGGGGAGTGTCCGACCCGCACAATGATGCATTGGTCTCTGAGCGATGCTAACTAATTACGAAGTGGCTCGAGTATTTATTAATTCGGGCAGCTTGGTTAATGTATTGTTTCAAAGAGGCTATGGATAAGATGGACTTGGGTAAGTATAAGATGGAGCCTGTTGTCACGATCTTGTTTAGATTCACGTTACATGCTATTAATCTCGTTGGGATGATCAATTTACCTCTCTCTCTTAGGGAAGGAGACACCAGGAAGACGTGAATCATTAGTTTTATCATAGTGGAGGAAAGCTTCTCCTATAATGAAATTCTGGGCCGACCTGCCATGGCAGTAGCTTTAGCCCTTCATAAAAAAATTAAGTTCCATGTTGTAAGAGCAGTACGTAGGAGAAGTGGCTCGAATGTGTTATGTCAAAGAAGTGCGAGTAGAGCATAAGACAGCTAAAAATGATCATCCAAGCCAGCACACACAACAAGAGCATGATCACTTAAATCTGAAAATGGTCGCCAAATTATAGGAATAAAATAGAAAAAATGAGATGGCATTTCCAACGTTAATTAATTAATGTGAAAAAAATTGATTGAGAGAATTCAAAATTAAAAAAAAAACTTTGTGTCAAGGATTGAATTCCAAAATAAAAATTAAGGGACTGATTTATAAGAAAATATTTTGTGCAAAGGATTTATCTATAAGAACTTCTTGAAAATAAGCTGCAGGGATTTTGTTATAATATCCTCTTTAAATAAATATATTTAGGGGGTGTATTCAATCTAAAAATTGTAATTACTTTCAATGACTGGTAGATTTTAAATGTCTAGAGGTATCCAATCTAGACTTTTATAAACTCCATAGAAATCTTGTAGTATCCAAATTAGATTTTTGTAGAGTTAAAAACTCACGTGATATTCAAACTTAACTTTTCGAAACTCTATATAAATCAAGTGGTATCCAAACTTTCAATAAATTTTATGGTGCTAGGCTATCACCGGGGCGGAGTTCTATAGCTCATATATATGATAAGGAAAAATGGATTCACAATCTCTACTTTCCACTTTAGTTGTTATAATGATTCTATATTCAATATAATAATAAGTCAAATCGAGACCACATTTTATATTAAACTTTATTCTCTCTTCATTAACTTATTCACATAGACATATGTATTGATAAACTTATATTCAAAACTTCCGGTTGGTGTGTGTGTGTGTGTTTACAGATATTTAAAAAAGTTGATACTGGAACTTTTGAAAATAAGTTTATCAATTCATCTTGTTCGAAAGCTTCTGTCATGCTTTATCATTCACTTGTTTAATTTATAGGGATTATATTTTCTGCTTCAGATCTTTTCTCATCTTTTTGTGAATAGTTAGTAAAATTTATATGCATGTTTATGTATTTATTTTCTATCTTATGCATATTTAAGTGATATCATCAATGAGAGATTCACAAGCTAAATACAATGTATGGACGACTGAATAAAATAATAAATTATTAAAACTCATATTTGAGACTGCAACACAAGGATTGCATGATAGGAGTGGAGTATATAACAAAAAAACATAGAAACAAAAATACTTCCCACTCTAAACAAAAAATTGTGTGTAAAGAATTTCACATAATATCAAAATCGTTTAAAATGGTTCAAACAGAGGTATGACAAATATTGTAAGCTTATATGTCATAACTCCGGTTTTGGATGGGATCTCCTGAGACGAAGAAACTCATGGCTCCTAAAGAAATATGGGGTGATTATTTAAAGGTTAGAGTTTTCTAGTTAAAATTAAAATAATAAAATTTACATTTATAATTAGAATTATAATTAGTTTTAACACTTTTTTTTTTACAATCTCACCCGAAACATGAACATTGTTGAACATATATTTTTGAGGATTATGAAGATTTGAGAATTGCAATTGGTAATGGAATTACTAGAGGAAAATACTCTATTATGATGATACTGATGCGAGAATATTAGAGTTGGAAGGAAACATGGGTGCTAATTTGTTAGATGATTACGTGTTTGATTACACTACTGGTGTATTCATACAGAGTGATAGGCAAGAATCTTCATATCATCCTTTATTTGTTGAGGACTCTGCTCCACCATTACCCTCTCAACCCATAAGTTCAGAGGTACTTCCTGAAACTAGAAAACGAGATAGGATTGCACTTGAAGCGAAATCAAGTACATTTCAGAATACTGACCAAGATGTTATGTATACGCTCTCTCACACTCTTGAGAAAGTGGCTTCTAAAATAGAACCAATCGGAAATGTGGGTGAAGGTTGTTGGGATGCTATCAAGGAGGTCCCAAAGTTGGATGATCATACTCGATAAAAAAAGTGCTTGATTTGTTTAATTCCAGATCAAAGAATTTTGATTTCTCGAAAATGACAATTGAAGAACGTTTAGGATGGATAGACTATAAACTGAATGGAATAAGTGTAGTTTAAGGAATTGATTAGTAATTTTTTTATTGTGTTGAAATTTTTGTTCGAATTATTTTGATTTGTTTTCCAAGGATTGAACTAGCAATGAACATTTGACTTTTGGATTATTTCTAATTTGAAAGTTTCTAGAGTTGTTTGTTAATTACATCTTGTTTTGGTTACAAGTTGAATGATTTTTCATAAATGATTGGATTTTTTCAATTATAATTATAATTTATTGTTTGATGTCAGATCATTTATTTAAATGTAAATATATATGTGGATGAAGTAGAAAAACAAATGGAAGAAGAGAAATTCGAAGAAAAAGTACACGAAATTGTTAGGTTTTTATTGATGGAATTTTTTAAGATCCTCTGTGTGTTGATTGAGCATATAGCTAATATGAGTCGCGAACATGTCCATTGTCCCTTAAGTAGACGACCGATAACTTCTAGTGGATATGATTATATTCATAGAATATTAAAAGAGGATTCAATACACTTTCGAGAAATTTATAGAATATACCCTCAATGTATTTTTAAAATTGCGTAACATTCCTAGAGAAAAAACACTCTTACAGGATACTAGGTACAATTGTATTGAAGAAACGCTTATCATTTTTTTTGCTCGTTTTTTGTCAGAATACTCGATACTCTTTGATTCGTAAAGCATTTCATCGATCACAATATAATTCTGCCAAACTTTAACAAGGTGTTGAGAACATTAAAATAGCATTGTAGCATATATGATGGTGAAACCTGGATCTGCAGTGTCAGAAAGAATAAAAGAGAATACAAGATTTTTTCCATACTTTTAAACTAAGTAATGAAATTATTTTTATTACTATTACTATTATTGTTATTGATTTATTAATATTGCTGGATTGTATTGGAGCTATTGGCCACAGCCATATCCCACCAATGGTACCTGGACATGATACAAATTTTTATCTTAATCGTCACATAATGATTTCTCAAAATGTTATAGCAGCTTGTAACTTCGATTTAGAATTTATATGTGCTCAGTGGGTGGGAGAGATCTACTCATGATTCAAATGTTTTGACAGACGCTTTATCAAAAAATAATACCTTAAAGTGTCACAAGGTATATATGTATTTGGTTCTATATGTTACTTGCATATTTATATAATTTTTTATTTTTGAATATTATATATGTTTTTTTAGTATTGGTCATTTGATTTTACAAATATGATTTGATAGGTAAATTTTTTTTAGTGGAGGATGGATATCTGATCGGCGTCGATTTTTTGCTCCATTTCGAGGTGTGCATTATCATCTCCAAGAATTCATTGCTAAGGTCATCACCTTGAAAATGCAAAAGAGTTGTTCAATCTTCGTCATGTTTTCTTGAGGAACGTCACTAAGAAGATATTTGATATATTTAAATCATGGTTCAAAATATTCAAAACAGCTCCTCTATTTGCATATACAACACAAGTCAAGCTTGTATTGGCTTGTGACGCATTACACAATTTTCTTCGTCATGAGTGTCTTTCTGATGGATTTTCAGTTGAACCAGATAATGAAGCTTCACCATCCTCATCAGAACAAGTGTATGAATATGATGGCTTTGATAAATTATTTGATACTCAAGAACAACGACGAGCAAATGTCAATGCGTAGAGAGATACAATAACGAATCAAATGTGGAGCGATATTGATCATATTGTTAATAATGAACCTTAGATTTTTTTTATAAAAGAATATATCACATGTTTGTTTTCAGTATTTTTATTATTTATTTATTAGATATTGATAAATAAATTATTATGTATATCACTATACAATTTATAAAAATATTGACATATATAATTAATCAATCTATACATTCATTCATCGTTTTCGGAAAAATAACCCAACGTAACTTTTGAAATACACTCATCTGTGTTGAGCCTTGTTCGAAGCCAATTCCAATCACTCCCCAAGAAAATTTCTGAATTGTGGGTTCGAAGCAATGGATGCTAAAGACATCTTGGGGTTGCCCAAGAGTGCATTGCCATCACAAGAAAAGAAGTCCAAGGCTCCCAGAGAATCTCAGAGAAAACCTGATGGCATTTCACGCGAGGTTTCTTTCGAATTTTCTTATCTATTTTTCTTCCAATACATGAATGTAATGTGTTTTCATCTGTTGAATGGAATGCAATGCCGTAGGTTTACGCTCTTACAGGGGGGCTGGCGCCTTTGATGCCCGCCGTTGATTTTAATCAATTGAAACGAAAAGCGCAACCCGAAAACGAGAAGGTTCACGTGCTTTCTGTTCTAGATATAAGTTTCTTGGATTTCTTTTTATTTATATGCTTGGAGTTTTCTTCAGATCACATGGCAATGGCTTCCTTTTACGAATTCTGCTAGGAAAGACGACTTGCAGCTCTATCATTGGGTGTGTTTCACTTGATTTTAGGATTGAATTTCGGAATTTTACGACTTGCGAGATAACTCAAGTGTTTGCTGTTTATTGTTTATAGGTTAGAGTTGTGAATGGTGTCCCACCAACGGGTGATTATTCATTTTCAAAGTTTAATAAGGTACACCAAAACATTCTATCTTCCACGTGATAAACATCTCTCCACGGATAAATTTGGCCTCTGACTCTGTGTTCCTATATTCATCAACTGACTTTTCTGAACTGATGTATTGCAGTCGGTTGATGTAATAAAGTACACCAACGAGGAGTACGAGAAGTGCTTGACTGATCCTGTATGGATTTAGATTTGACTTCTCACATTATACTGCAAAATATTTTGGTTCTTTAATTATGGACAAATGGCTGCTCTTTTGTATTTGGTTCAGATTTCAGATCAATGAATCAATTTGTACAGAGTAATTTTGTTATCCCACCTCTTTTACTTCAATTTTTGTAAATATCATAATAAATTTAAGCTATTATGAGAAACTACGCTGATTAGTATGGATACTCGTTGATTATTTGTTGTTCCGATAACATAGTTTCACTATTTGGATTAGAAAATGTTATATGTAACATATGTAATATTGTTTAACAGTATTGATATTTTTTGTAAGATCAACTGAAAATGCTATCTCTACTATGTTAAAGAGTAATACTCCCTGAAAGTTTTATTTTAAATGGATAAATTTTCAAATAAATTTTTGTTTAGAAATTAACTTCATTTCTGGTGATCCAAAGCAGTAAACTGACTCGATTTGGGAGGTAGTAGTAACAAATAAATGATCAAAAACATTAAAGATATGTTATTTTATGTACACACTAGAGTTAGAGGCTTACACATTCTGTTTGAATCTCAGATTGAAAGGTAGGTGGTTTTGAATATTCAATTTAACTCATGCCCTGAACTATTTGGTGTTACTGAAAGAATGTGATTAAATATGATTGATCCTTGTGCTTTTGTTGTAATGAGGTGTGTTCAAAGTTAGCTTCTTGTTATCTTACTTTGTGTTCCATTAGGTATGGACAAAGGAAGAGACAGACCAATTATTTGATATGTGTCAGCGGTTTGATCTTCGCTTCATTGTGATAGCTGATAGGTTCCTTTCATCAAAAACTGTGGAGGAATTGAAGAATCGCTATTACAGTGGTATTTTACTGTTTTACATAATTGATATCGCTGTTGGATTACCTGAAGTGAGCATATAAATATAGAGCAACTAATCGTTTTGTTTTTTAATCATGTGATCTTTAAGAAGTTTCTGATGCTTATCTTGCATTCCATTTGTATAGTATCTCGAGCTATTATGATTGCTAGGGCTCCATCTCTAGGTGATGTCGCGGGACATCCTCTTGTTAAGGTCTCGAAGCTTTTCTTGTATCCCTGCACCCCTATTACAGAGTTACACTATCACTCTCTTGCTTTGTGTAAATGTATGATCATCCGGCATTACTATCTTGGTCTCCTTGAAACATCAGCCTTTCCGATGATATAGGAACCATACAACAAGTCCCAAGAAATTGAGCGCAAGCGTGCATTGTCTTTGGTACTTTCTCACACAAAGCAGCAAGAGCGAAGAGATGTTGAGGTGACTCTTGGTTTTATATCTTGGTGACACAACAATGATCCTACAAGTATTTGTTTATCTTTTCTGAGTGTTTTCTCTCAACTTTTGGCATCTTTAGGTTCTTGCTGAAGCGAAGAGAATATCTGAGGCTCGGAAGACAATAAAGGTTAGACCCTCACCCCTTCATTTACGGAATAATATCTAATTCACAAAAATTAAATATTATGGAGGTAGTAGGATTCCTGTAAGTTTTGCATAAAATCATCATTTGTTTGATTGATCCTCAGCCCTCTTAAATATTAATGTACTGAATGAGAATCAGCCAAAGAGCACTCCAGGATCAGACCTACCAATTACTAGTCTTTCAAATTGCCTGCCTTTACCATCCTTCATTTGTTATTTACTATACATAGGTGATTTCATTCTTGTTCTTCAGGCTTCCAGAGAGCCAGAATTGCCAGTTATTTCAGATACTGGACTGGTTGGTACTGATATGGCTACTGTTGCTGCTGATAATGTTTCCCCTTCTATGGATCCCCAGTTTCCCTCTTCTATGGCCACAAATCCAGTGGCAGAAATTGCTTCAGTTATCTCTTCTCTTCGCATGGTAGGCTTGAATTAGATAAAGTTTGTGATTCATCATCATCTTCCTGTTCTCTTTTTGGTGGCATTCATTTTTAGCTTCTTAAGTTATTGATGCCTATCACTTTTGCTGCTCTATGTTTTGTGTATAAAATTGTTGGAGGCCATAATCCACTCATGAACGATGGAATTCTTTTACTCTTTTTTCCATTTCTTTACATAGCACTGGACATCAGTTTTTGATACAAGAGGGTTATACTGGTTGCTGATTAATGAATTATGCAGATGCGTGTCTACTTAAGATCATATGCACATGAGCAAATGGTGCAAGCTGCAAGTTCATCAGCAGGACTTAGGACTATTAAGCGGGTCGAGCAGACTTTGCAGGACCTTGGGGTTTGCTTTCTTTTTCCTGAACACTAGCACATTTATATGCACCTTTCTGTTATGGTTTGATGTTGTAAAAGTTTTAGGTAGTGGAAATGTAAAATCGACTTCTCTTTTTTGTTATTTGCTTACAACTTGGAAAGCATTCTGTAGAAGAACTTATTTTTAACTTATTAAAGGGCAAGATTTATAAGTTTTTGATGACTAAATGTTATGCATGAACATCTATGATCAAAGAGCTTATTTACTCTCAAGGGGAAATGATATTTGAAAGATCCAAATTCTATTTTTACATTTTAGATCCATTCAATTTTCTCTGTCTTAAAGTTGTCTGATATAAATTATGGGCTTTGATTGTTCATTCTTTTACTTGAAAGTTGGAACGGTATAATGTTGGTTAATTTTAATGGTTTCTGCTAACTGTATTTATTCCACTATATGGTTGAATCATCTGTCTGTTCCTTTCTAGGTGAATTTAAAACCGAGAGTTACCACAAAGGCTGTATGCTCGGAGCATCTTGAACTAAGAAAGGAAATATTGAGTCTATTGAATCTTCAGAAACAGGTTGGTTTTCCCATTGCTTACTTTATCTTTTGTGTGCTCTAAATTTTGTTTGCTTCACTTAAGCATATTATGTCTGATATGATATCAAATCTACCCCATATTATCATTGCATCCTATATTATCATGGCATAGGATGTCTTTATTTTGGTGTCTTAGGACCTGTTTGTTATACTGAATGGAAAAAGGTACTTTGGAATGTAACAAGAATAGGAATGGAATGATAGGTATATTCCATTCAAATGATTGATTAAAAAAAATGAAACATGAATGGAATGAAATTACAAATAATTTCTTAATTAAATATTGTAATAATTATTATTTAACAATTATTTTATTTTGTTATATAATTTTATATTATTATTAAAATTGGTAATTAAGTTATTATTTTAATTATTAATATTATGATCATTATTTTATATATATATAAATGATAGTGATTTGTTTGATAATATTATTATTTTCGTGATTATTATTTTGGTATTTTAATTTTTGTAACTAAAATTGTAATAAAATATTATTATTATTACCACGAAAATTAAATGATATTCAAGCATGGACAGGCAGCGGTTGAATTTCTGTAGAAAAATTCTTAACAGATACTCATGTTTTGAGTTTCAAACATTTTGTATTGCTTGTTCATGAAATGTCAGAAGTTGCAAAATCTTGCTCCATCGTTGAAGAAGGAACATGTCTTTTGACTTCTGGCCGTGTGTGTGTGTGTGTGTGTGTGTGGGCATTATTATCTATTTCACAACCTTCATCTTTCCCAATTATCAGTTGCTATACAAGGAAGCAGAAGGATCATCATATCGTGATTGTGCATATGCTGAAACTCCTGGTACACCACCTAAGGTTGGAATTTAAACTTATATGCTTTGTATATGTAATATACCGTTCCTTGTTACAACTTTACCATGTTCTGACAATGACCAAGCATAACGTACTGTTATAACATAAACAGCGTTCACAGCGAGCTACAGATCTTGATCGGACTTTTACACCTGATCCTACAAGTTTTTTAGGTAATATTAACCTATAGTGAACTTAAAAATGCCACAACTATTTCGTCAGCCAACTCTTTACTTTTTGTGGTTTATGTTGCCTCATTGTTTTAATGATCATGGTGCGCTTCTAACTTCGTATTGGAACTTGATTGGATTTCAGGTGAAAGATATGGCAAAAGGGATCAAAAGCGTAAGGTGCGCTTGTCATTGTTTTTGTTTCTTTTCAACAAATCGATAGCAATTTGGTTATACTGGCATTTATTTATTTTATAATCTGAAGTGGACTGGGAGATTAGCTGAAGCTCCATCATCACCTGCTCAATCCAAAAGGCCAAGGAAGTTCAAGGCCTCGGATTAATGATATGCATCAGATATATATATGTGAGTCATTCACTGGACCTTTGTCTATGTTTACCGAACTATATCACTCAAATGTCAAGTGGAGCGCTGTTATATTTATATCTTTTTACAATTAAGTGTTATATTTGGTCTTTGTTTGCAGGATGATGATTGGGAGCCAACACTTTTGATGATATTTGGTGTAGAAAAATGTATTATATTTATTGCTATAATCATAAAAATGACACCGAATGTATGCATGAAACTATGTAATGAAATGAACATTGAGAACGTCTGGAAATCTCTCTTTGATGGCAGCTTGAATTCCAGATCCAATGGTGGGGGGGCCGATATACTTGACGAGACAATCCCCACCGACAATGGATATTACTTGTACACTTCCCCCATAGTTGTCAATAGCCGGCCTCAAAATGTCCAGATGAGCGTTCACCGACTGCAAAGCAACCAAACACGTCAATCAAACAACAAACTAGTTCAAAGCAATAAACAAACTGACATCAACGGTTGCCGCCTGGCCCTGGGATTCGTCTACTTGGGAGATATCCTTGATGGCGTCCCCAAATTTTTCCTTGAGAACCCTTTCCACGCCCATTTTCATGGTGGTTGTTGAGCTAGGACAGCTTCCACATGCCCCTGTTCCATTTCTCCATCGTTATCAAACAGATTTATGATATATTGATTAAAAACAAAAATAAGGGTACCTTGAAGCTTGAGCGAGACGATGCCGTCATCAACCGATACGACGTCGATGTTACCACCGTCTGCGATGAGGTAGGGGCGGACATCATCCAGAACCTTGTCCACGTTTTGTGCGTTGAGGTCCAAGTGCTCGGCTGAGTACAATCCCGATTTAACAACACGTCGACTGAATTTGAGAGAGAGCGATGAGGATGATACTTGAATTCTGGAGTTTGGGGAAAAGGGTGGGATTATCTGAGAGTACAAGGACGCCATCGTCATCGGTGAGATTTGGCTGATGATGAGATATATATATTCAAATCAGCGGTTTGAAAATGAATTAGGGTCGGCGATGATTTCCCCAATTTCTTTTCCTGTCTCTAGCGTCTCCGCACCACATACATCTTTTTATAGTTCCATTTTTATTTAAAATTTGACATTTTTAAAAGTAAAAATTTATAGTAAAAAGTAAAATCTCAAATCCATAAAATTTATCAAACTATACACTTTATAAAATTTTTTCACTACTCAATTGTGTTTTGCTTCACACATTGAGAGACCTATTTATAGAATTTTTTTGAAAATAATCCAAAAATAAATACTTCATTACACACATCATCACACACTAATTTTCAATATTAATAACTCTTATTTTCAACATTCAAATATTCAAACTCTTATTTTTCGAAAAATTTTCTTATTTCCTCCTGTCGCTGCATTCCTTAAGCATGCCTAGAGGACCAGTCATCAGAAGCTTCTTTTCCAACGGCCACACAACGGTTTCCCTTTTAACTTTTGAGTTTCTCCACATCAACATTTCTCATGGCCAATAACTAATGCTTAACTACTCCTCAATATCCCCGTTGACTAGCCAACTTGGAAGACACCTAATCAACAATTCTCCTCCTTGTCTTCAAGATGGCTGCTCTCCATTCCTTTTTGCAATGTTAACTCCATTCCACATCTTACACCAAGTCAAGGCAATGCTTGAACGTGGCATGTGCTAATGGCTTTGTTAACATATCTGCTGGATTCTTTTCAGTGGATATTTTTTCCACTTTCACCTCTCCTTTTGAGATGATGTCTATAACAAAATGTAGTTTTACATCTATATGTTTTGACCTCTCATGATACACTTGATGTTTAGTCAAGTTTAAGGCACTTTGGTTGTAACAATACACTACAACCTACTCTTGTGTTATCCCAAACTTCGTTGTTATTCCCTTAAATCATTAGGCTTCCTTGATAGCTTATGTCACAACCATATATTTAGCTTCCGTTGTGGATAAATCAACCTTAGGTTAGAGTGTTGCCTTCCAGCTTATAGCTGTTCCAAACACCGTGAATATAAAACTAGTTAAAGATTTTCTTGTATCCAAGTTCAATATGAGTCTACGAAGCCTTCAACTGGATTTATTACACCTTCTTGCTTTCTGAACATTAGTCCCAAGTTTGGTTTCCCTTTAATATACCTTAGGACTCATTTTAGAGCCTCCCAGTGCTTATGTCCTGGATTAGACATGAATCTGAAGACCACGATTATTGTATAGGCAAGATGTGGACGGCTGCATACCATTACATACATGATACTACCAACTGCACTTGCATATGATATCTTGTTCATGCATTCACTTTTTGCCTCATCTGATGGGGATTGAGTGCATGAGAGTTTGTGGTATTGTCCAAGTCTTTTGAGATGATGTCTATAACAAAATGTAGTTTTACATCTATATGCTTTGACCTCTCATGATACACTTGATGTTTAGTCAAGTTTAAGGTACTTTGGTTGTCACAATACACTACAACCTACTCTTGTGTTATCCCAAACTCCGTTGTTATTCCCTTAAATCATTAGGCTTCCTTGATAGCTTTTGTCACAGCCATATATTTAGCTTCCGTTGTGGATAAATCAACCTTAGATTGGAGTGTTGCCTTCTAGCATATAGCTGTTCCAAACACCGTGAATATATAACTAGTTAAAGATTTTCTTGTATCCAAATTCCCTACACAGTATGAGTCCACGAAGTCTTCAACTGGATTTATTACACCTTCTTGCTTTTTGAACATTATTCCCAAGTTTGGTTTCCCTTTAACATACCTTAGGACTCATTTTAGAGCCTCTCAGTGCTTATGTCTTGGATTAGACATGAATCTGCAGACCACGATTATTGTATAGGCGAGATGTGGACGGCTGCATACCATTACATACATGATACTACCAACTGCACTTGCATACGGTATCTTGTGCATGCATTCAATTTCTGCCTCATCTGTTGGGGATTGAGTGCATGAGAGTTTGTGGTGCTGTCCAAGTGGGGTAGCCATTGGTTTAGATTCATTCTTATTGAATCTTTGAAGTACTTTCTCTAGATAGGAAACTTGGCTCAGAAACAAATTCACATCGTCTCTACTTCTTTTTATTTTCATCCCAAGGATTTTCTTTGCCTCTCGTAGATCTTTCATTTCAAATTCCGAGTTTAACTAATCTTTAGAGTTTGAATATCCTTCTTGCTATTACTTGCGACGAGCATATCATCAACATATAATAGCAAGAAGGTGCTGACTTGATCCCCTCTATTTTTGAAATATACACAACTATCAAAGTTGCTCCTGGAGAATTCTAATTTTATCATGTATTCATTAAATCTCTTATACCAATGTCTAGGGCTCTGTTTTAGTCCATAAAGTGATCTCTTCAATAGACACACTTTATATTTATTCTCTTTTGTGACAAAACCATCGGGTGGTCCATGTAGATGACTTCTTCCAATTCTCCGTGAAGGAATGCGGTTTTGACGTCTAGTTGTTCCAGTTCTAAGTCCAATTGAGTTACTACAGCAAGCATCAACCTGATTGAAGGATGTTTCACAACAGGGGAGTAAATCTCATTGAAATCTATTCATCCCTCTGTAAGTATCCTTTGGCAACCAACCTGGCTTTGTACTGCATACTTTCTGTTTTGGTAACTCCTTCTTTTAGTTTGTAAATTCACTTGTAGCCCAACGTTCTTTGTCCTTTTGGCTTAGGTTGTGGTTCTTTATGAGTGAATTTATCTCTTCATTCATAGCCTCCAACAAACTTTTTTTTCTTCTACAAGTCACGAGTTCCTTGAATGATAAGGGTTCATAAGTATCTATCTGTTCTGCTACATGCAAAGCATACCAGGTCAAGTCTGCAAAACCTAGCCTTTCAGGGGGTTTAACTTCTCTTCTCTTTCTGTCTCGGGCCAGGGCGTAGTTCCTTAAATCATCTTCAGATTGATTATGATCCACCGACTTATCCGAGTGCTTGAATGAATGATTCAAGCCTTCAATTTCTGGTTGTAGAGTTGATTGTGACAGCTCCACCTCAACTTGTGAGTTATATTGTTGCTCTTTCTCAGATTTTGCCTTTCTTCCTTTTGACCATATCCCATTTCGGTTTCCACAAAGGCGACATCTCTAGTGTTGAAGCACCTTGGGCCGTTTGGTTCCATGTTCCACACTTTATACCCTTTTACCCCTTCGGGGTAACCCATAAAAATGCATTTTAGTGCCTTTGGTTCTAATTTATCTTGTTTAATATGAGAACAAGCCAGAAAACCAAAGAATCTAAGCACTGAGTAGTATGTTGGAACATCATTCCACATTTCCATTGGTGTCTTGAAATTGATTGCACTTGAGGGACAAAGGTTTATCAAGTAACATACTGTAGTTACAACTTGTCCCCAAATTGACTTTGGCAAATTTAGCATTCAGAATCATGCACCTTACTCTTTCCAATATTGTGCGATTTAATCTTTCTGCCATGCTATTTTTGCTGTTGAGTTCCAACAACATTTTTGTGCCTTGTAATTCCACGAGACCTGCAAAGTTCTTGAAACTGATCTGAAAGATATTCCAGGACATTGTCAGTCCGTAAATGTTTAAGTTTTGTCCCTTGTTTATTTTCAATTTCCAGCAACCATCCCTCAAATTTAATGAAGGCTTCATCTTTAGTTTTTAGGACATACACGCAAGACCTTCTAGAGTAATCATCTATGATAGACATGAAATATCTTCCATCCCCATGTGTTTCTGTTTTTTAGGGACCCCATAGATCAGAATGATCATAGTCAAAGGGCTTTCTTGTGTTATATTTGCCTACACCGAAGTGGGAGCTTTTAGACTTCCCTAAAACACAGTATTTACAAAAGTCTACGCACTGTATCTTATCCCCACATAGTAAATTTTGTTTATATTTAGTTCCACTAAACCTCTCTCACTTACATGACCTAGTATTTGATGCCATAGATTTGACCTGTCTAGTGTTTTCTGTACAACCTCAGTCCCTCCCACTATAGTTCTACCTAGTAGAATGTACAATGATTGTTTTTTCAGTGCTTTTATTATTACCATATAACCTTTGCATACTTTTAAGAGACCATTTTAGAATTAAATGAATAGCCATTAGAGTCAAATGTACCAAGAGAGAGTAAGTTTTGTTTTAGTTCTGGTACATACCTTACTTGGCAATGCACAAGGTTTCTATCCATCATGTGTCCTCAATGCAATGCTTCCAATTCCTTGGGCTTTACACATCTTATTGTTTCTTAAGAGAACTAATCCCTCATCTGCTCTTGTTAAATCTTGAAACCAAGTTTTTGTAGGGCACATGTGGAATGAGCATCCAGCGTCTAATATCCACTCATTGCTAGGATTCTTATTTGCTATTACCAAAGCTTTCGTGGAATCATATCCTTCAGAGGTAACAACTGCCACTGCTTCATATCTTGGCTTATCTTGGGGCCTATTTTTCCTTTCTGGGCAATCTCTTTGGAAGTGTCCTTCCTTGTGGCATTGAAAACACTTAAATCTTGATTTTCTCTTTGACCTTGATCTGTCTCTTGATCCCTTATATGTTTCCTTTTTTGATCTGCCACGGGCCATAAGAACATCCCCTGTTTGTTCACTTTGGTTGCTTTGTTTTCTTTGTAGTTCCTTGGCTTGTACAACATATTGTACTTCTTCTAGAGTGATGGTTTGTTCTCTCCCATATAACATAGCATCCCTGATCACCTATGCTTCTCCCTTCCCTAATCTTAAATGAGTATAGACGTTTTTCATATAGATTCGGTTTGCCAAAGAGTTAGTCATATATAATTGTTCCAATTTCAGCCACATGGCAGAAGCTGACTTCTCCTTAGCTACTTTTCGTAGTGGTCTATATCCAAGACATAGGATGATGGCACTTTGTGCTTTCAGAGCATCTTCGGTCCTGGCCTTTCCCGTATCAGTGCTCAAAGATTCATCCCATGTTGCAAGAGCCCCAATCAAACCTTGTTGAATCAAGATTGCACGTATCTTGATCCGACACAAGCCAAAATCAATTTTCCCGGTGAATTTCTCAATATCGTACTTCATTGAACTCATCGTGTTGTTCGTTTCCCATTGATAGCACCACTTGTTGGATCAATCCACTATCAACGATTTTGAATGAACATATCAACTCCTCTACTTGTTGTGTACTGCTACTACACAAGTGATCGAGACCAGTTTCCTTTGAATTCACTATGACTTGTATGTATGCACATTGAATACACACACACGTCCTGAGTAGATTATGTGACAACAAGCAAATCGAAAACAAAGGCACAACACATAACTTGGTTCACACAATGTGGCTTACATCAATGGGAGAGCAGCGATCTTTATTAATAATCCAAGAGAAGAGTCAATTACAAATACATGCCAAAGAAAGGAATTACAGACCAGATTTCCCTTCAATCTGTCTTCGAATCCTTAAGCATGCCTAGAGGACCAGTCACCAGAAGCTTCTTTTCCAACTGCCACACCATTACAAGAAAAATGATTTTCCGTAGCACGTCATCAAAAACGTGCATTAAAAGCACTCTGCGAATATTACTTTTAACGGCGTGCACCCATATGTGCGCTGTTAATATTGTTGCACTTGACAGAAATAACGACGTGCATTAAAAACACGCTGCGGATAGTACTATCCGCAGCATGCATTTATGTGTGCTGTTAATAAATTATATAAACGACAGCGTGTAGTTATATGTGAGCTGTTAATAACCTATGCAATTTTCGCAGCGCACAATAAAGGCACGCCGTTAATAGTATTATTAACAGCGTGCATGTTTATGTGCGCTGTTATATTGTAAATCATTTTTTTTAAAAAAATCGTGTCTAGACATTAACGGCATACATTAATCGCAAGCCGTCAATATTATTATTCACGCCATGCATATTAGCAAGCTGCGGAAAAATGGGCGCCCAACGCAGTTTTTTAAATTAGCGACGGTTTTATTAAAACCGTCGCTATATTTAGCGACGATTGCAGTTAAACAGTCGCAACTTTTAAATTTACGACGGTTTTACTTAAACCGTCGCTATATTTAACAACGGTTTAGCATTCACCGTTGCTATATTTAGCGACGATTTTAACAAACCGTCGCTAAATTTAAATTAGCGACATTTTAATAAAACACCGTCGCTAATAAAACCGTCACTAAATTTAAATTAGCGACAATTTAATAAAACACTGTCGCTATTAGCAACGATATTAACTCAACTGTCGCTAATAGCCGTATTACCAATGTCGCTAATAGCGATGGTTATAGCGACGGTTTAAATAAAAAACTATCGCTAGCGACGTTTGTACCAAAAACTGTCGCAAATTGTCTATAAATATCCGTATTTCCGATAAATTTTACTCACACCACTTCACAACACTTAAAATTTTTCTCTCTTAGACGATTTTAGTTCGATTTAGGGTATTTTTTTTTCGTTTTAGTTTTTGATTAATTTTTAAGTGTTAGTTAAAATCATGAGTATTGTTAGCATATTTAAATTGTAAGTTTTTTTTAAAAATTTATTAAATTATAAAAGTAATTTTTTTATTTTAACAAAAAGTTTAGCGACAGATTATGTACACTGTCGTTAAAATTAGCGACGGATTACGTATACCATTAATTAACTGTCGCTAAATTAGCGACAAAACCGTTGCTAATTAGCGACGGCTTTGTGAAAAACCGTCGCTAATTTTAGATGCGTTTATGAATATGAATGGCGTACATTGTATGCTGTGGATAATTGTATTAACGGCGTGCATATGCATGTCACGGATAATAGTATTAATAGCGTGCACATGTACGCCGCGGATAATCTTGAACTTTCAACAGCTTGTAGTTGTGCAGCGTGCAATGTGCGCCGCAGAAACAGAATTTGCACGCTGCGAAAAGCTATTTTTGCTGTAGTGCACAATGGTTTCCTTTTTATCTTGTGAGTTTGTCCCCATCAACCTACAACCGGTGATAGCATGTCACATTGGTTATGGCCAATAACTAATTCTTAACTGTTTCTCACTTACCTCGTTGACTAGCCAGCTTGGAAGACACCTAATCAAAAATTATTATTATTAATAATATTATTTTCAGAGCGGGTTCGAGATTGGGGATAGTAAATCTCTGAACCAAAAAAAATCGAGGATACTAATCCCGTTATGAGTTTTCCTCGCTATACCTCGAACCTTTGGGGAAAATTGTCATCTCTAACCTATTATGAAATGAACTTATAGAAATAGAATCGAAAACCATGCATGAGACTTTCATCTCACGTGATCCCCTGACCAACTCCAGTTCGTATAAAAGCAAGCCCTAAACGAAAAACGTCACCCATGTAAATTTATATAATGCATGTTCACATGTAAGTTTTATAGAACATTACATATACATTCATTTAAAAAAAATCATAAACTGATTTACAAATTTAGAATATATTATTGTCCTGAATCAATATATATTTTAACCTCTACAATCTGTATAAATTATTACATAAATATTGATAAAGAAATCTAGATATGACTTAAGAAAGGATAAATATATCATTTTTTCTTTTCAAGTAATTAATCGACGTTATTCAAGGATTATATAGAATTATAAAAAAATTTGTACAATTTCACCATAAATCGGAGTCCCAAACAAATTTGGTAGATAATCACACAAAGTTTTCCAAAAAACTCAAAGACATCAACATCCAGGGACATGGCCATGATTCAAAATTACTTAGGGCTGTCTCCGTCCTATAATGTATTTAATAAACTAAATAATTAACTAAAATATTTAAAATAAAAAAAATGTAACATTGAATTCATGAAAACATAGAACATTAATATTTAATATATTCAAAAACATAGAGCTAAAACAATACTGAAGTTGTGCTCTTCGATTCTTCTTAGAATAAAACTCATTAATTATTAAATCGTTATCAATTTTTTCAATCAAATCTCGTTCGATGTAGATTATCATAGAATCTCTGAAAAACTCTGCTTCCATCTTGTTATGAAGAACTGTTTAACAAGTTTCATTGCTGAAAATGCTCGTTCCGTTGTTGCTTTAGAAACGAGGAGAGTTAAAACAAGACGAATCAACCCGTCAATTAAATAAATATATCAAATTCGATAAATAAGTAAACGAAGTAGATAATAATGTATAAATCACCGGTCAATCAAATCGTAGATTCCTGACTTATTTGTCTCAATTAGTCTTCGACATAATATAGAAATAGTTGATAAATTCTGAAATCTTTCAGGGCAAGCAACATCAAGTTTATAGTGATCCCATTGCATTCTCAAGTGATGCAAATCTTGTGAATCGAAATCATGATAATAGAATTTCTCAGCAAGTCTATAGATATGATCAATATTAAGAAGTTTAAAGTTTTCTTTAGATTCCAAAGCACAACTAAGTTTAAGAAGTTAAACTACCTCATCCTTCAATATATTATTAAGCTATTCAACTTGAAAATCTATTGCAGCTGTAAACACATCAAATCGATAGTGGTACTTTTCACGACCCAAGGACGGGGTTAGTCGACACCGACGTTGCTCTCAAATTTATATTCGAAAACAACAAGCCTCAGAAGTACAAAATTCATAAACCAATCTTTTATTCATAATACTGAATATTCAATGTCTGATACAAAGTCAAATGACTAATGTTTTACATCGGAAATGTAAAACCAAATACACAATGTCTTAACAGATGCAGTGGAAATAAAACATAAATCAGAACTGATAAACAGCGGTCTTCTTCACCAGTCCCAGAATTGAATCTACTCTTCTTCTTCTAACTTTTCTTCCTCGTTCTTATCTGAGATGGGTTTGGTGGGTGAGTGATATGGTTGTCACTCAGTAAGCGGAGGCGGGAATAACTCTCAGTTTCAAAACCATTTTCAACAGAAACCGTGATACAATAATGTACAGAAAACTCTTATTTTTAGAACATGAATAAGTATTCAGGAATCAGTAATCAGGAATCAGTATTCACCACAGAAATCAGGAATTTAACAAGTAAGCAAGCACTGAGCACGTTAGTGAATTTCATGGCTAAACTGATATCAATCTCCTATATGTTCTCTCCTCTGAGGGGTGAGGCCAGTAATCAGTAATCAGTAATTTTCAGAATATATATTCCTACCATTAGTTCACTAGGTTTCAGTGGTTCAAAAATCAGAGATCAGAAATATATATGCTTTTGCTTCAAAACAGGAAATATCAAACTGATTTCAAGATATTTATACATGAGAACACTTACCGTAATTTGCTAGAAAGTTTCGGTTGAAGTCTACTGGAATCTGGTTGCTCTTGCTACTGGATTTTACAGCTCGAACAAGGCACTCTCTTAGCTCGAAAATTCAAGTGATAACTCAAGATTTGTGTAGCACCAATTTCAGAGATTGAGGGTGTTATCTATAAGCCAAATTCTGACTGTTGGACTCCCTATTAATAGCCATAATCTTCCATGATGTGCCATTAACAGTCTTTATTCCATGTTAAATGCTTCAGTTACAAGTTCTAATCTGAATCAGTAGCTAGCTGCTGGAATCTCGCTACTGAACTTCTTCTGGTGCTGGATTCTATCTGATGGAAAAATACCAGCTTCTAAAAATTAGTTGCTGCTGGGTTTATTAGCTTTTGCTGAAATGCTAACTACTGCTGGAATTTCAGGTTCTCACAGTACTCAACTGTGATTGAATCATTTTGTTGAAAAGCACGGCCTGTACCAGAATTATAACGAGCTTCCATGTGAGGTATCTCAATGTCATACTTGACACAAAATTCTTTCACATGACTAAGTAGGATATCAAATCCTTCTTCTCTCAAAGTACGAATCAAAGTTTTTGTCGTTGAAACATAATCCATAGCACTTAAAATATCTAGAGATTTCTCTTCCAATGCTCGACAAAGCAAATTTGTTATCCCCATTATCTTATGCATCAAGTGTAATATGAATATGAAATCAAAAGACTTTATAGCAATCAATGCACCACTAGCTTCAACACGAATGGAATTAGAAGTTCCATCATTCACCATATTTTCTAACACGGTAATCACAAAGCTATACATATCAATCATGCTACAAAGTGAGCCGAAATTATAACTCCAACGAGTCTTTCCAGGTCGTAATAAATTTCCAATTTGATTACATCATCTACTTGTATCACGTTCACCAGTAGCTACCATATGCGCAACTTCAATTTTTTGATCAGAATGTAAATCATCGTGCCATTTAGGAGATGCATTGATGAGATTCCAAATGGAATTCAATTTTGAAAAGAATAATCAAATGGATACCTCTTTTTAAGCAACTGCAGTTAATGCTAGTTGAAGCCGATGAGTAAAACAATGTACATAATATGCACACGAGCAATCTTTCAATAAAAGGGCCTGCAATCCATTCCAATAACCACGCGTACTGCTAGCACCATCATGTCCCTGCCCACGCATGTCGTGGATATGCAAGTCATAACGACCAAGTGCATCAGATATTTCTTTCTTAAGTCTTGCAACAATTGTATTTGTCACGTGTACGATGGAAAATAACCGCCCTCGTAAAAAGCCTTCAATATCCACAAATCTTGATACAATAGCCATATGCTCCTTGTTAGATGCATCTTTCGCTTCATCAACTAAAATGCAGAATTTTGCATCCCCAATTCCTTTACGAATCTTGGCTCTTAATTGGTTGGAAATGATATTCAAGACATCTTTATGAGTATTAGGTGAAGTATACTTTGCATTCTTTGGAACTTTCTCTAAGACGATGTCCTTAATACTCTTATTCAATTTTCCTATAAAATTTATCATCTAGATAAAATTTCCATGATTATTAGAAGATAGAGATTCATCATGCCCCTTAAATGCACATGTTTGCAAAGTTAGCCATCAAATGCTTTCAATAGTTGCTGTAAGCGGCAATCTGTTCTTCTTTTTTTTTTCTGAAGATTGTGCATTTATCACTTTGTCAATATGAAAAGGTATATTAATCAAATTATCAAAAATTTCCACATCATTATTATGTGGTGAAGTATTGCATCCTATACACATAAAAAATGCGCATTTATCGCCATCATTTACTCGCTTCCACTATTTGAATCCATCCATTGTAAATGTAGGATTACAAGGATGCTTATGTTCAAACAAGAAGCACGAAAAATGTGAGGCCTGGGGCCGAAGAGGACGGGGGGTGATAGCCGGTGCTTGCACGGACAATGAGCGGCTCCTGGCAGGCTTCTAGACGAAGGGAACATGAATGAACCGATATCACACCGGAAGGAGAGGGATTCCAAAACTGTTCAGGTGTGGGACTGTGCAGTTGAGGAGGGTTTAAAAGATTTGGTAAGTACTACTCATATCATGAAGGTGCTTCTTTTTTCGGTAGCTTATTAAATAAGAACTCCAAAGTTAAGCATGCTTGACTTGAGATAATTTTGGGATGGGTGACCCCCTAGAAAGTTTCCTAGGGTGCGTGTGAGTGAGGACATAAGCACGCTGGAATGACCTGTCTTGGTACAGTGAGGACAGTCGTCGAATCTGGGGCGTTACAGTTGGTATCAGAGCCGACTTCTCCTAGTACGGTGTGGTTCGGGGACGAAGCAAGCGGAAGCTGGTGGGCATGTGAGGCCCGGTGCCGAAGAGGGCGTGGGGCGATCAATTGGAATCAATATCACCTGCATCAATCACACCTAGTGAGTCTAAAGACTCAACACACCATAATCTTGATAACAAGTAATACATATACAGATAACATGCAACAGTGAAAAATACTTGTACTTAAAATATCGTTTTCATGAAGATGCAGAAATTTTAAACAAATCCATTTTCACAAACATTTTTATGATGCATAAACTTTAAATAAAAACATGTTCGTAAACATTTTCATACACTTTTCATAAACGTTTTCATATCCTCATAAACATATTCATATTCATATCATCATCAACATATACGTATTCATATTATCATCAACATATACGTATTCTTTTTTTTTTCTTTCGTTGAATTCAGATCGTTAATTGTGACTTTCGTGTTCATCTACGTCTACGTCTACGTGTTGCGCAATGGATCCATCTACATGTAACCACAGTACTGGGCGGCGGGGACACCAGCAACACTCTCACCGGTCAACTGGGCCTTGGCCTTACGTATTAACATATCATCGTATACATCTACATATTCATATCCGTATCCAAGGAAACACGATCATCGGGCTTCCATTGGGACCATAACCCTCACGATATCTCTAACATATCATTTTCACTTCCTTCAACGTTTCATATTATCATCACTTTATAAAAATCATGCATTTAATATCCTTTTCTTTTTAAAAACAAACATGCAACATATCTTTTAACGTTATCGTTTCCTCATAAAAATTCATAAAAATTTTAAAAGAAACATTTCAACATATAAAAATCCATAAATCTTTTAAATAAACATTTCAACATCATACACATTTAAAATATGCATTTAAATCTTAAACATTTAAAATAGACATTTTAACGTATTAAATCGTAACCTTATAAAATAACATTTTGACNTACATATTAACATATCATCGTATACATCTACATATTCATATCCGTATCCAAGGAAACACGATCGTCGGGCTTCCACTGGGACCATAACCCTCACGATATCTCTAACATATCATTTTCACTTCCTTCAACGTTTCATATTATCATCACTTTATAAAAATCATGCATTTAATATCTTTTTCTTTTTAAAAACAAACATGCAATATATCTTTTAACGTTATTGTTTCCTCATAAAAATTCATAAAAATTTTAAAAGAAACAATTCAACATATAAAAATCCATAAATCTTTTAAATAAACATTTCAACATCATACACATTTAAAATATGCATTTAAATCTTAAACATTTAAAATAAACATTTTAACGTATTACATCGTAACCTTATAAAATAACATTTTGACATAATAAATCGTAATCATTTAAAATTCATGTCATAAAAATTCATAAAAATTTGAAATAATCATATTAGCACATAAAACAGCATTCATGACACTGCCATGACGTTTGCTAATTTATAGGTGTAAAATGACCGTTTTATCCCTGGACGTAAAATTTAACGTTTCTGACTTTTTCTTTATTTCATTGACTCTAACATATCCCAAATAATTATTTAAGCTTACATGAATTTTCCCATATTTTTATTTAGCTTAAATCGATGACTTTTAAATTAATCTTTAAATGTGACGTATTAATGCATTTTAATCCCGAATTAAACCAAACCTTAATATAAAATTCCCAAATTCAAAACTTAGACTTATAATAATTATTTAAGCTTGAACCTAATTTTTCATAGTTTTATAAAGCTTAAAACTAGGCGTTTCAATTAACTCGTTAATTAGCGTTTTGTGAGGCGATTAAATCCAAAACTCGTTATTTTGATCCTAAATTTTAAACATCACATTTTTATTATTTATTCTACCTTTCCAAGTCATGAGCCACCCCCGTGGACCCATGGGTTCATTTTTAGCCTTTGAATTTTTGAAATAGACACCTTAACGAACACACCGAGCCATCTCCTAATTTACCGGAGCCACGCCCGAGCCACCTGAAGCCAAAACCTAGCCAACCCACCTAGGGACCCTATTGACCAATCCTAGCCCGAAAAACTAGCCTTGGCCTGCCCAAAACACTTCTGAAACTTGGCCCAAAAACCTGCATGTGTGACTCCTACCCTTCACCAAGACCCCTAGCCAACTAGGACACCTCCAGCTGGTTAACCCTCGACTCAACCTGACCCTAACCACCCTGGAACACGCCCAGACCAAGCTCAGGCCAATCCCAAGACCCGAAACCGAAGACACTTTTCAGCAGCTGGTCATGGCCCAGAAAACCCACATGCACAAGGACTCTTGTTTTCTTGCTTAGTCACCTAACCAACGGACCAGCCCTTGTACCAGCCCCTCAAGCACCCTTCTATGACCCTAAAGAGTCGACCTAGCCCAGCCCATAGCCCCCTGGCCGAGCTTTTTCTTCCCTACACCAGCAGCAAACCTGGTCCAGCCCCAGCCAAGCCAAGCCACAAGAACCCATCAACCGAGCCCTCAAGACCCCCATGTACGTGAATGGATTTCCAACTCCTGTTATTTTTTTGTGCAGCTTATTGTGCTTGTTTCTAGCCCCTTAAAATTGTATAAAACAACCCTTAATCCATACCCTAATCATGGCAGCCCCTTGAACAACATAAAACATGATTTTGGAATCAAATAACACAAGTTTAACACATATATGCACATTGTTACGAAAATAAAATTGTGTGTCATGTTTTCTTTCAAATCATGATCAAATAAATATTATGGTGTGATATATGTTTGAAAGAAAGAAATACGACGTGCCTTTGCATTTTAAACGCACGATTATTCGTTGACGATTGCGAAGAACGACGACGACAACCTTTGGCTTGAATTCCTCCTAGAACTTCCGTAATTTTCTATCAATTTGCATGTGTGTGCCGTGTGCTTGGGAAAATTTTGGTGAGGAATTATGATTGGGGCGTGAGTTTGTGAATTAATGGGGAGGGTTTATGTTAGAGTAGATGTCCTGTAAGCCAACTGTTGGCTGAGGAATTTATTGAGTCGAGTGTAATAAACAATCTTTATTTTAATATAATTTACCTTTTAATGATTTCAGTTTACTTTATCTGTATACCCATGCAATTAGCCTAGATAAAGTCCTTGATTATACTTTAATACAAATGAATCGTAATTCGATGTTGAAACTCATTTGTAAACACTGTATAATCTAAATTCGTTCTTAGTCGATTCAGCCGCCTAAAACATGGATAAAGGTCGCTTGAGCTCTAGACTAGCATCTGTGATGTTTTGTACTGCGTTTCTTGGTAAGAGCATAGAGATGTCCAAACATGCAGATGGGTAGTGATATGATGATTATACCGAACAACCCTCCCTCGGATTTTTCAAGTGGTTATCATTCATCGAGAGGATAAGTCCGTGGTTATGATTGTACACCATTAGTTCTTATGACCCGGGACAACACTGAGGCTCTATATGCTAGGGCTGTGCTTTGACTCGTTTACCGGCTCCAGGAGAGTCATCAGGTGGCGAGATTGGGTACAGTTGCAACACATATAGGAGCCAGTGCATTGTAGTCGGGGATTCACCGCTCACCTATGGGTGTGGATATCCTATGTGATCTGATGAATTAATAGTGCGTGGAATCTCTGGCCAGAGTATGAAATGTACGTTGGAGAAAGAGTTCTCCAATAGTACATGCGATGCCACTATTATACGTGTCACATAGTTATCGAATTGATATGCAACCCTCGATGAACCAATGGTTGCATATTCGATCGGGATATATGAAATGAAGGGACCGTACTGTACGCTAATCATAATCGACTGGTTCTTGCATGCACTATCAGTGATACCTAGGGGATCATGGGGCGATGCTACTAGACGCTCTTACCACGATCCGATGGGTGCAATCAGAAATGAGTTCTGACATTCTTGATCAAGGTGTTGATGAAAAGAATGTGGCTAACTAGGGTAAGCCCGAATAAAGGATATTGTCCTGAATCACAAAGAATTGTGAACCCACGGCTAGCTGTATCCCTGAACCATTGAGGGTCACACAAGTACTGGATTATTTTGTCCCCGTTGAGATAATAAATTCAAGGAGTTGAATTTATAGAAAACATTGAGATAATAAATTCAATGTGTTGAATTTATAAGAAATAAGTTTGATATGATCAATCGATAAGCTTATAAATAAAGTTTATAAAAGCTTATAGAAATTTTGAGAGCATGACTGTTAAGACAGTCAAAAGAGTACACCTGCCTTATTTAGACATTGGTGATCTCGAAATTAAAGTGTGCATCATAATAACAAATGAGTTGAAATTGTCACATCGATGATGTTGGATCGTCGATCGGGATTATGATGATATTAATGTAATGGGAGCATGAATCATGGCTTGTAAGAGTATAAGTCCATCATGCTAATTTATTAAAGTTCAAATGAGCTTTAATAATTAATTATATTTTAATTGAGTTAAAATATTGTCCATTAAGTTTTTATAAAATATGGTATTAATTTATGTAATATGAAAATATTCATGATACCATAATTTAAAACTTGCACACAAAGCAAAATAAATTAATGCATGATAATCTTGAAAAGATATATGCATAAAGTCGAGATTGGTCTTGAATATGGAATGAAATTAGAATCTATAATTAACCTAATTAATATGATTAATTTAGTTAAGGATGGATTAGAAATATAATAAAGATATTATTGTTCTTATTTGTACAGGAGGCATTCGGTGAAAAGGAAAAAGCTTTTGAAAAGGCATGCAAATATAATTGGAATCATTAAATGACTTAATTAATTTGATTAATTAAGTAAATTAATGATTAGAAATAATAATAAGGATTTGATCCTTATTTACGTGTATTGCATTCAAAAAGCTTTGAACATGGAATTGATTTTTCGGCTATTCCAATTGTTCAATTGCTGAGCTCTCGAAAATCAATTTTCTTTTTGCAAGAAAGAAAAATTTCGTCTCTTCCATTTTGAGAGGTGCTGCTCTCGTGTTTTTGTTCTTGTGACAAGAAAAATTCAGCTTGAGTTGATTTTTCGTGTTCTATCTCTACGCAAAATGTCTTCTAATTTTCTAGTGCAAATTAGAAGAGGAACAATTAATTCGGTCGTGGACCTGATTCGGAGATCGAAGAATGTTCGTAGGGATTTACAACAAGAGCTACGTCCGCTAATACCGGAGTAGTTGGAGCCAAGTGAAATTATTCACTAAAGGTTTATTCTTTAACATACTATGAATGTTTTGTTTAATCGTAAAACCATACGAGCGTCCAAATCAAATATATTTTGATTGTCAAAATAAAATAAAAATTTTAAAACTTCCGCTGCGTTTGGGCGCGTAGAAAACCGAGATCCAACAGTTTAAACATATTTTGTAGTTAATTAATCCTTAATTAAGCTTAGGTCCATTAAGAAGTTAATTAGGCCCAATTAAGCTCATTAGTGATTAATTAAAATAGTAAAAATAATTTTTCTTAAATAAGTTTGTGAATTTATTAGTCGGGTTGCCAAAACGTTCGTATTTTTGTTGAAAATCCTACATCGATAAAAATTACGTCCCGACGTATAAATTCACCTCAAAACCCAATATTTTCAAAATTAAGAAAAAGCATCACTCATATTTTAAATAATTAAAAACGATTATTTAATAAAAACATTTTACAATTTTTCAGTCATCGGTCTCCATTCCTGGATCGTAACTCGAATAACCTTTAAAAATACATTTTAATGTAACCATGTAGAAAATATATTTTAAACATGTAAATATACACAACATAATTAATTCATGCAATTAAAACATGTAATTAAACTACAAAGGAATTTAATAATTGCATGCAAGTGGTTCGCGTGGACCTTTAAATTTTCGGGGCGTTACAATCTTCCCCCCATAAATTGAATTTCGTCCTCGAAATTCTCCTATTCTTAATAGTCAAAAGTTTAGACTTAGTGCTAATATCCCAAAAATACGCGCTTCCGCTGCGCTACTCTGATCAAACTTAAGTTCTAGAATGTCCTTACGTCTCCTTGATCCCAATTAATTTTACATTCTAAATCCTTATTTTCAAATCGCAACTTAAAAAAACCCATAATGACTTAGTGTTTATTACTATTATAACCTCGATTTTCAATTTTTTCTTACAATTCTCATATTAAAAGATGGATGACCATACTTATCGTAAATTACTTTCCTTATTTTATACCCAAAATATTCATCAACTTATCAAATTTCAATCTTTAAGTCCCAAACGCATCCGCTAACGCTTAGATTTTCAAGCTTGATATTGATTCATCCCATAATACCATTGATTAACATCTTTTATAACGTTATATCCTAAGATATCTCAATGTTCTAAATATCCTTAAAAATCTAAATCATCGAAAATTCTTATCATTTAACCCATTCAATTCATTCTTATTGTTAAACTAATCCCCAAATTCCTTAACAATTGAAAAATTAATTCTTAATTTCCCCAAAAATTATCCTAATTGGTCCATAATTTCAAAATTTCTACTGTTAACCCATAAGTTCTCGGTATTCTTAATTTTCTTCTACAGTTTTCCCATGACATAATTTCGATAATTTTAAACATATTTGCCCAAAATCAATTCTTATAACCAATTTTACCTTTCATCAAAACTTAAAATCACAATTTATACATTTTCTTACTCTCGAAGTCGTTTCAAATCCTTGAAAATTATTACTTATGTCTAATTCTCAAAAATTAATCCAACTAGTAACCATGAATCATAAATATTTTCTTAGAAAATCTACGTGTCCCAAACACATACATAATTTTCCCGATTAACTTATGGCCCAAAAGTAAAACGTTAATATTAAAATCCAAAAATCAACATAGTCCAATTCCACCACAAAGCCACATGCGTTGAAATCAAATAATTTTTTATTTCATATCGTATCACGTATAAAAATTCTAGAGCATATAAATCATATATCCTCATAAAGCAATTAAGCATGTGACGTAAACATATAATTCATGTATTTATACAGGTAATATCATAAAATCATATAAAGCACGTAAACTTACAATTTGAGGCTTGACGACTGATCTTTCCGGCGCTGATGGTGGCACAACCCTTTACAGGACCTTTGCTCTGATACCAACTGAAACTTCTGCTATTCTTTTTCTCAAAATGTGATAGAAATTTTTTTCCTCCTTAATCTTCATAAAACAAAATATACATATATATATATACACACTATTTTTAAAATTAAACAACCAACTAACATTTAAAAATCCAAATGAGCTAGTTTGAATCGTAACATCGTCCAACATTTTACCAAACCCAAAAACAATATTTGAAAAGTATAGCCCATACTATACCCTCCCAAAAACCTATCATAAATAAATCGTAGTAAAAATATCTTTAGCATCACTTAAAATCATAAATTATAACTAGTGCGGAAAACTACCGTCGGTCCTTGGGTTATGTGCACCTTCAGTCCAGCAAAGTCAACCATCAAGACCTCCATTATCATATTCATAATCAATATCACCTGCATCAATCACACCTAGTGAGTCTAAAGACTCAACACACCATAATCTTGATAACAAGTAATACATATATATATCACATGCAACAGTGAAAAATACTTGTACTTAAAATATCGTTTTCATGAAGATGCAGAAACTTTAAAAAAATCCATTTTCATAAACATTTTCATGATGCATAAATTTTAAATAAAAACATGTTCGTAAACATTTTTATAAACTTTTCATAAACGTTTTCATATCCTCATAAACATATTCATATTCATATCATCATCAACATATACGTATTCATATTATCATCAACCTATACATATTCCTTTTTTTTTCTTTCGTTGAATTCAGATCGTTAATTGTGACTTTCGTGTTCATCTACGTCTACGTCTACGTGTTGGGCAATGGATCCATCTACATGTAACCACAGTACTGGGCGGCGAGGACACCAGCAACACTCTCACCGGTCAACTGGGCCTTGGCCTTACGTATTATCATATCATCGTATACATCTACATATTCATATCCGTATCCAAGGAAACACGATCGTCGGCTCCCACTTGGACCATAACCCTCACGATATCTCCAACATATCATCGTATTAGTCACAATTACGTCACTTCCTTCAACGTTTCATATTATCATCACTTTATAAAAATTATGCATTTAATATCCTTTTTTTTAAAAACAAACATGCAACATATCTTTTAACGTTATCGTTTCCTCATAAAAATCCATAAAATTTTTTAAAGAAACCTTTCAACATACAAAAATCCATAAATCTTTTAAATAAACATTTCAACATCATACACATTTAAAATTTGCATTTAAATCTTAAACATTTAAAATAAACATTTTAACGTATTAAATCGTAACCTTATAAAATAACATTTTGACATAATAAATCGTAATCATTAAAAATCCATGTCATAAAAATTCATAAACATTTGAAATAATCATATTAGCACATAAAACAACATTCAGGACACTGCATGACGTTTACTAATTTCTAGCTGTAAAATGACCGTTTTACAGCTAGATGTAAAATTTAACGTTTTTGAATTTTTCTTTATTTCATTGACTCTAACATATCCCAAATAATTATTTAAGCTTACATGAATTTTTCCATATTTTTATTTAGCTTAAATCGATGACTTTTAAATTAATCTTTAAATGTGACGTATTAATGCGTTTTAATCCTGAATTAAACCAAACCTTAATATAAAATTCCCAAAATCAAAACTTAGACTTATAATAATTATTTAAGCTTAAACCTGATTTTTCATAGTTTTATAACGTTTAAACTAGGCGTTTCAATTAACTCGTTAATTAGCGTTTCATGAGGCGATTAAATCCAAAACTCGTTATTTAGATCCCAAATTTTAAACATAACATTTTTATTATTTATTCTTTCCTTTCAGGTCGTGAGCCACCCCCGTGGACCCATGGGTTCATTTTTAGCCTTTGAATTTTTGAAATAGACACCTTATCGAACACACCGAGCCATCTCCTAATTTACTCGAGCCACGCCTGAGCCACCTTGAGCCAAAACCTAGCAAACCCACCTAGGGATCCTACTGACCAAGCCCAGCCCAAAAAACCAGCTTGGCCTTCCCAAAACACTTCTGAAACTTGGCCCAAAAACCTGCATGTGTGACTCCTACCCTTCACCAAGACCCCTAGCCAACTAGGACACCTCCAGCTGGTTAACCCTCGACCCAACCTGACCCTAACTACCCTGGAACACGCCCAGACCAAGACCAGGCCAACACCAAGCCCCAAAACCGAAGCCACTTTTCAGCAGCTGGTCATGGCCGAGAAAACCCACATGCACAAGGACTTTTGTTTTCTTGCTTAGTCACCTAACCAACGGACCAGCCCTTGAACCAGCCCCTCAAGCATCCTTTTAGGACCCTAAAGAGTCGACCTAGCCCAGCCCATAGCCCCCTGGCCGAGCTTTTTCTTCCCTACACCAGCAGCAAACCTGGTCCAGCCCCAGCCAAGCCAAGCCACAAGCACCCATCAACCGAGCCCTCAAGACCCCCATGTACGTGAATGGATTTCCAACTCCTGTTATTTTTTTGTGCAGCTTATTGTGCTTGTTTCTAGCCCCTTAAAATTGTATAAAACAACCCTTAATCCATACCCTAATCATGGCAGCCCCTTGAACAACATAAAACATGATTTTGGAATCAAATAACACAAGTTTAACACCTATATGCACATAGTTACGAAAATAAAATTGTGTGTCATGTTTTCTTTCAAATCATGATCAAATAAATATTATGATGTGATAGATGTTTGAAAGAAAGAAATATGACGTGCTTTTGTGTTTTAAACACACGATTATTCGTTGACGATTGCGAAGAACGGCGACGACAACCTTTGGCTTGAATTCCTCCTAGAACTTCCGAATTTTTCTATCAATTTGCATGTGTGTGCCGTGTGCTTGGGAAACTTTTGGTGAGGAATTCTGACTGGGACGTGAGTTTGTGAATTAATGGGGAGGGTTTAAACATATTTTATAGTTAATTATTCTTTAATTAAGCTTATGCCCATTAGGAAGTTAATTAGGCCCAATTAAGCTCATTAGTGATTAATTAAAATATTAAAAAATTTTTTTGCTTAAATAAGTTTGTGAATTTATTAGCCGGGTTGCCAAAACATTCGTATTTTTGTTGAAAATCCAACACCGATAAAAATTACGTCTCGGCGTATAAATTCACCTCAAAACCCCATATTTTCAAAAATAAGAAAAAGCATCACTCATATTTTAAATAATTAAAAATGATTATTTAATAAAAACATTTTACAATTTTTCAGACATCGGTCTCTGTTCCTCGATCGCAACTCGAATAACCTTTAAAAATACATTTTAATGTAACCATGTAGAAAATATATTTTAAACATGTAAATATGCATAACATAATAAATTCATGTAATTAAAACATGTAATTAAACTACAAAGAAATTTAATAATTGCATGCATGTGGTTCGCGTTGACCTTTAAATTTTCGGGGCGTTACAATCTTCCTCCCTTAAAGTGTAGCTCCGCCCCTGTCAACATCGATAAATAAATGAAATATCAGAGTTCATAAAAAAATATATATGTAAAGGTCATCACCAACATAGAATGTTTTTTTTTTAATGGAACGAATATGAAAAAAAAATATTTCAATTATAACTCCTTTTAGACTATAACAACATCCTTATTTTTTAGAATTTGAATAAAAATGGTCACCCGACTTCTTACAATCCATGTTCATTCATATGTTACCAATACCAACGCCGGGAAGTACTACAGTCCGAATTATTGCAAAGCCAATATGTAATTAACATAAGATATGATCATAATAACAGAAAATTTGGATTTTCTAAAAAACTTTCATCTTCTTTTTTGAAGCTAAGGCACGAATAAACGGTTTACAACGAAACACAAATCTATCAATTTTTTCATAGTTTCGAGCAAATTGAAGCCTTGCTACAAGTTGTGTTTCATAATATCAACTATTCTAAAAAAATGTATAAATTACCACATGATGATGTAGTAGTTCTTCAAAACAAATTAACATACACAACTCATTCCTGAAATCAGAAAACGCCTAGAATTGAAATTGTATTCTTATATTTCCATCAAATATCAGCTTCCCAAATTCATCATGATCTATCAACTACGAAGCAAATATCTATCAGTAAACACTAAAAAGAAAATACACAGAAAGAAAGGAAAAAAAAAATTCCAACAAAAAAACATGACCATGAAGTTACAACATAAAGGTGTTCGAAAATCATTTCAGTGTCAATTGAATATCATCCTTAATGCATTTGTTATCTTTTTCTAATTAGCATTAAAGATATATCTATTAACCCTTTATGTATGTACATACTAACATTTTACTAAACAACCATTCTTCGAAAAGTTTTAGCAAGTATTTTATATCAAGGGGTTTTTTCACTGGTGTAGAATAAATAGTTAATTAAGTAAGGTAGCTACAGGAAAATTAGCAATATACCGCATCATGCATGCCTTAGAGAAGGCGTGATGTATACATAAAAGTCACGCCGTCTTGACTTAATGTTTTTTTTTTTTTTTTTTAAATAATCAAGTCACACGCCGTCTTGTGATTTGCTGGTTCTTTTATAAAAAAAAAAAAATCAACTTGATTTTTTAATTTTTTTTGACAGAGTGATGAGATGTATTACCATCAATACAAATAACATGAAACCAATATCACGATCTGTTAAATGACGTGTTTTTGACCGAATATTAAAAATTTTCTTATATAATTGATGAATATCTCTCGTATATCATTTTTTGTTATTCTGAATATAAAATTTGAAGTTATTAGTTTGTTTTTATCATTTTTCAAATTGTTTTGGTATGAATCTTAAAAATGATGTACTGATTGAAGTGTTGAAAAATAAGTAATCATATATTTTATTTTGGTGTTCGAGCAGCTAAATATCAGTTTTCATTTCAACATATGAGGTAATTATTCTTTAGATTAAGTTATTCTTTCAAGTTTGATTGAAATCGATAATTTATTTATTTGTGATTCTATTTTTGAAGATAAAATTTTGATTTTGAACTTCTACTTGAGGTAAATATCAATATAAATTATGTGAATTTAGTCTTTGAATATAAATTATGATTTAATCATTATCTTGCATATCAAATTTATGATTAAAATGATTAGTTACATTTCAATGTATTATTATAATCACTGATCTTCTTCTATTATTTCAAAATTAAGTTGTTATTATTATTATTATTATTTTATATTATGCAAATATTATATAAAAAATATTATTATTATTATTATTTTATTTCATATACGTAGTATCAAAATTTATTATTATAAAAATTATTATTTTATTATTATGTGTATTATTATTAACTTATATTTTTTTATTAATAATTATAAAATAATAATTATTATTGTTGTTGTTTTACATTTACATACAAATTATCGCCCGTATCGATTAAATTATATAGCAACATTTTCAAGCCCAAATACAACAATTTTTTTGGCCCCAACTCACTTTACTTAATACGCTTATTATTACGCCTCATAATTATATGGTACATTTGCCAAAAAAAAATGTTAATTAATTAATTCACCACCAAAATGATATCTATCAAGTAGAGATTTTTATAGTTGAATCGGACTCCTATATTGTAGGCCAGACTAATAAGTTGAGCTCGAGTATAATTTCACATTGAAACCAAATATGAACTCAATTCATGATTTGGTTCGAGCTTATTCATCAAAATAATTTGAATATTAAAAAACAATATTTTATAGAGTTCGAGATATTCACGAGTTGATTTCACATGACTTAGATAATGTTTATAAATACTTAAAAAAGTGATTATTGAATTTTTAGTTAAAAAATATATATCTCTATAGATAATGAATAATATACTCAAGTATAATATATTTTAAAATATTTATAAATATAAAATGGGCCTTTTTTCCTACCTATAATATTTTATTATAATTATACATGAATGAATTACGTCGACTCAATCAAAAAATCATATACGCAGATAAAACATATTTTAATATATCGATAAAATATAATAAAATTACTTATTTTTGTTTAGATGTATTTTAATACGTGCAACATAGACTTTATTCTCGTCACATGAATCACGTAGGATAGTATGAGACCCAAATAAAAAAATATTCGATGAATTTATTGGCTTCCAACTAAAAAAAAACCAAAAAAATCGAGTTACTGGGTGGAAACTAAATTACAAGTTACTGAGTATAATACAAAACATGACAATTTATAGGTTTAAAATTTTAAATTTACCACAAGATTATACAACATTAGTTGCTTCTATGTGGTTTTCCTAACAATGATTCTCGTATATCTACGTGCTATACCATGAAAGGGGGAAAAAAGAACTTATAATTTTCTAGAAGGAATTTAATTTCGTTATATGACTCTTTTACATGCATTAATAACAAGAAAATTATATTGTATTAATTTAAGAAAAGAGACAAGGCATACAATAAAAATATATAGAATTAATCATGAAAACTTACAACAAATTTAATGAACAATAAATTAAATTAATGCAAATCCAACAACATATGATTTCCAATCATGGANTCAGCCTTTACAAATTTATAATCATGAATAATGAAATCACTGATGATGGGATTCAGCAGAACCGGACAATACATCTGCCGCTATCTGCATGAGCTTAACCCTCGTTTGCAAAGCCAGTATGTACTCTGTAGTCTCCTTAAAAAGCCTTTCCACTGATGCCATGGATTCACAGTTTGGAACCAACTTCTTCAGCATTCTCACCTTCCTTTCTATAGAATGAATTCGGGGTTTCCGGATGATGCAACGATCTAAACGCGTCCTTCTTCTCATCATCGACACCTTTTTGTTCTCGGAGATTTGCTGATGATCAGAATGCCATTTTGTCTTGCTTAGGACTGACTCGAGGGATGACATTATATGATCCCGTTCAGAATTTTCAGTAACCATGCTTATTTTATTTTTTTATATTTTTTTACCCTATACAGTATGTGTGTGTGTGTGGTCTCGAGGAAGACTAATATTGTAAATGATCTCAAGAAGAGAATCACACAGTGCAAGCTTTTATAAGTGAAATTCATGAGGAGGACAATATTTAATTAACCATTTTGTACGTGTAGAAGACAAACAACTATTGGACAATTATAATTAATGTGTTACGTTAGACGTTGAAAGAGAGGAGATCAGTTACGTTGTAGTTAATTAAGGCTGGCTTTAATATACATATTAGGCATGTTCTCTAACCTTAATGCACATGCAACCACATGATTCTCTTCACTATCTATCAAGACAATACACACATGACACGTTCATCGGATATATATTAACAATAATAACA
>NC_133311.1:197999-204055 GCF_012295235.1 Primulina huaijiensis | reverse complement strand
TATCAAATGTATATTTCTAAAAGTAATCTCAACATTTAACCTGATTAAGAAGAAAAGATATGAAGGGTAGTTTTGTAAACATGATCCTAGATCATAAACTATCATTTGGAAATTATTCAAATATATTGTAAACATTTCTATTATGTTTCTTATGACAAAGATTCTTTAGAAAATGTATAGAATATAAAAAGATAATTTAAGAACAAGTTATTTGAAATTTTTTTATCTTACTTGATAATTTTGATAGGATCGATTGAAGTGTTTAGAAGAAGGTTGAATAAACACTTACTTAAATCTTTTCGTTTAATGATAATTCAGTTTAGTTATAAACTGACTTGGTATTTTTCGATTGTCAATGTCAGTTGACTAATAGAATATATGCAGAAAAAAGTCAAACTGATATATTAGAACAGTTCAAATAATGAATTGGATACGTAAACTGAATGGTAATCAGAAACTAAAATATACGCAAGTTTGTTTCTGCACTACAAGAAAAATGATTTTTCGCAGCACGTTATCAACAGCGTGCATTAAAAGCACGCTGCGAATATTACTTTTAATGGCGTGCACTCATATGTGCGCTGTTAATATTGTTGCACTTGACAGAAATAACGGCGTGTATTAAAAGCACGCTGCAGATAGTAATATCCGCATCATGCATTTATGTGTGCTGTTAATAAATTATATAAACGACATCGTGCAGTTATGTGAGCTGTTAATAACCTATGCAATTTTCGCAGCGCACAATAAAAACACGCCGTTAATAGTATTATTAACATCGTGCATGTTTTTGTACGCTGTTAATAGTAAAAAAATTAAAAAAAAATCGTGTCCAGACTAATACCGGCGTACATTAATTGCACGCCGTCAATATTATTATTTACGGTATGAAAATTGGCACACTGCCAAATAAATTAGCGACGGTTTTGTGTAAACCGTCGCTAAATCATCTGAAATTTTAAATCAGCGACGGTTTTAAAATCACCGTCGCTAATTTCGACGGTTTAAAAACAAACTGTCGCAAATAGCGACGGTTTTTAATAACTGTCGCAAATAGCGACGGTTAGACAAACAACCGTCGCTCTTAGTGACGTTTTAATAATAAATCGTCTCTAATAGCGACGATTACGCCAAAAACCGTCGCAAAATGTCTATAAATATCCCCATTTACAATTCATTCTTCCACACCACTTAAAAATTTTTCTCTCATTTTAGTTTCGATTTAGGGTATGTTTTTTCGTTTCAAATTTTGGTTAATTTTTAAGGGTTAGTTAAAATCATGAGTATGGTTAGCATAGTCAGATTGTAAGTTTTTTTTATAAATTTATTAAATTATAAAAGTAATTTTTTTTATTTTAACAAAACAATTAGCGACAGATTATTTATACCGTCGCTAATTTAAACCCGTGTCTAATGTTAGCGACGGTTTTTGAGCCGTCGCTGATGTAGAATTAGCGATTATTTAAAAACCACCGCTAATTTTAGAGTTGCATATGAATATTAGCGGCGTACATTGCACGCTGCGGATAATCGTATTAATGGCGTACATATGCACGCCGCGGATAATAGTATTTACAGCGTGCACATGTACGCCGCGGATAATCTTGAACTTTCAACAGCTTGCAATTGTGCACCATGCAATGTGCGCTGCAGAAAGAGAATTTACGCGCTGCGAAAAACCATTTTTGTTGTAGTGCTGGATGTTCGGAGAATTCAAACTCATACGTCACCCCTTATTCCTTTTGGGAAGGCTCACACTAGAAAGTTTTGATCTTTACAAGCATTTTTTAAAAATCAAGTTTAGTTTGGACTTAAAACTGTCAAAACTAAAACTCTTAATCTACTTAACTGAACGAAGAAACAGCATACAAACTGTTTTCGAATACAATGAATTATAATTAATTTTCCTAGCACTTAATGATCCTCAATGATCAGGTACAATTCTTTGTAAGGGTGCTCGAATGACTAAGTTTAGCTCAAATACTTGAATTATTGAATGCTTGAATCTATGTTAAGGTCATAGAGCTTTACCAAACCGAACTCTTTCTCTATTTATAGACTCTGAGTCCAACGATCTCGAGTTTCCAAAAAGATATATTCCAAATAAAAGTTTATGTTGGATTGTCTTGTCCACGTCATCATTCTCTGACGTCCGTACAAAATGTAGTGCATTTTTAATAGAGTATGAAAAAAATTATCTAATAATCATTTTAGCCATATGGTATAAACTGATGTCTTTAAGAATGAATGATGATCTCTTAAACTGAACTTGATAAAAGGTGCTCTAATGTAATTTAGTTTAGGTCCAAATAGTTTTGCTTGACTAGTACAGTTAAGGTAAACCAGTTTTGCTTATGGACACAATCAGTTCCGTTCGGTTTTGATGACTCAGTTTTTTCACTAAAATATTTAATGGGTAGATAAAACATTAGAGATTTAAAATTCAATAATTAGGAAATATTTCCCCCTCCAATTTATTGTAATTTTCGGCCACTTCATAATTGGGTTTAAAATATTTGGCAACTCACAATTTTGGATATCTTTCTTTATCCCTTCTTAGCATAGATAATTCCTTAAATTTTTATTCACCACTAATTAATATTTAAGCAATATTCTACCATGTTTATCTAGCAATATTTCCCTTTTTTTTTATCTAATAAAAATCGACCATCACTTTTGGAAGATTTAAAAAGTTTAACAACTCATTTCCTTGATTCCTTTCCTTACCCATTTTCTTGAAAGATAATTCCATCACACTTAATCTTCAGTAATTAATCATTAAGCTATTTTCCTATCCCTTTTTTTGAATGAAATTATCGGCCACCTCTTTGGAAGATTGAATATTTGTTTAACAACTCACCTTTGGTTCATTTCCCTAATCTTTTCTTTGGTATGATAATCCATTCCTTTTAATCACCAAAATTATTAAATAAACAATATTTCTACCCTTGTTTTGATAGCAATTTTCGGCCATTCAACCCCCAATATCATCAATAAAATCAAATAATATCATCATCATTTTCTTATCTCACAAATTCAAAAGAAGCAAGATATGATCTTGCCATTCTATCCCACTTTATTTGTAGACTTTCCCTCATTTCCCTAACCATTTATCCCCACCATATCACCGAAATTCAGAGAAAAATCGTGAGGTGCTAGAGAGGAAATCGAGTAGAAAACAAGAAACAAAAGAAGAACACTCCGTCTCCTCCGCGCTGTGTCGTCGCCTAGTTTGTTTTCATTTCAAACGAAAATTTCCAGGCATGTATATGTCCTTCATTTCTCTTCAATCAAGTCATAATAACATTTTTGAACATTACATGATCATGATTTCCATGGCAAACCGAATTTGGACAGCAACTTTCAAAGAAAAATTCTGCAAAGATTTTTTTTTCCCTTCATGCTTCACGTTTTTTTGTTGGTTTTGTAGTTTCAGGTGGTTGGCTCGATCCCAGGGGCTCGAGGCTGCATCTAGACATGTACTAGGACATGTTAGGGTCATGTAAGAACATTGGTTCCAGCCCCTACACGCTGGAGATAGAGTTTTGACAGCAACTCAACAAGCATGTCACTTTGTGTCTCGAAACTTGCGTGTGTATTGTCTAAGGTGGAGATTCTGATCATGGCTGCCCTAGGAGCTGTAGCCATGGTTAGAACCTCTCCTTGGCTTGTCTAAGACGTGAACAAGTTGGCCTTTCAAGGCTTGGTCCATGGCTGCATCGGTTTTTTAAAACAAAACAAGACAAGCCCCTTCGATCCCTTTTATTTTCTGCATGTGTGAGTTTCGGGTATATGGTGTTGGTGTGGATCTTGGTTGGCTTTTTAGCCCTTAGCCACGGTTCATACCATACCTCTTGATGTCTAGATCATGCCATGGTCAATCAAATGGCCACTGGAAAGGTCCATGACAGCAAACGAAGCAAACCTCCCCACGCGCGCAGGTTGGCCTCTCGGGTGGGAGTTTCGGATGATTCATGGTGAGGTTCAAATTGTGGCTGGCCTAGGGCCCTTAGCCATGGTTCAAACCATACCTTAGGATGTTGGGAAGAGGCTCTGGTCGGTGGTTCAAGCCCCAATGGCCATTAGCCTTGAAAACGACGCAAGGAAACGAAAGCGCTGCTGCTGTATTTTGTTGACAGCAAGTGGTGCATCGGTTCAGAGGCTTGTTTGAGTTCTTGGTTGGCTTTTAGCCTATGGCCTTGGACTGGACAGTACGTCATCAAGTTAGAAAGGTCATGTTTTTGGCCATTTGTGATTCGGTTAAGTTTAGAGGTCGTACGAGAATTTACGGTGCAATGTGCCAAAGTGACTCTCGAAAGAGCGTTTCATGTTTTGGCTTCCATTCACCAAGATTTCGACTTGTACCATTTTAGGAGCATTATTTCATCATTTTAGACGTATTTTAATCATGACTAAATGATTGTTCGGGTTGGCACGGAGTCAAGATTAAACACTAAGTTAGTTGGGCGTAAATGTCTCATTTTTGGAGTCAATTACAAAGCTTGGTCACGATAAATCATTTGCATATTTTTCATGTTAGATTTTAGTCGCAGCGAGCTGGGAGCGATCCAACCCAATCAGTAAAATTTTTACAGGATATTTAATGATGTTCTTTAATTATATTACGTGTAAAATATTCATTTTGAGATTTATGCGATATTGCTTGTGATCACTTTACTATCATGGGATTATTACTTCACCAGCTCGTCAGTTACCGGTCAGTTCAGTTTTGTACCACCCAGTATACTGTGGCATTAGTCTGATCAGACGATTAGTATTTCACACGGTCGTCAGTTACAGGTCCCGGTCTTCAGTTACCGGTCAGTTCAGTTCAGTTCAGTTCATGGGCCACTTGCGTAGACCATAATCTCACCAGAAAATTATTACTAGCTATTTCATTACAGGGCTCTACGGGGCAAATATTTCACTTACTACTTTCAGTTCAGTTCAGTTATGCACATAATAGTAATTATTCATGATACGATTTCAGTTCAGTGATGCACGCTTTACAATTAGTCATGACATGATATTTTCCTTCGCATGCGATTTTATTATTATTACTTGTTATTTACGATATATGCATGCTGAGTCTTTATGATCACTAGACTTGATTGTTGTAGGTACTGATGAGTTCGGGACCGAGGGCGGGGACCAGTAAGCCAGCTCGAGTCGGCAGTAGTGGGACCCGAGGACCTCATTTATCAGTTTATTTATTATTTTTGCGAAAACTCATTTTATTACAATGAATTATTTTAAGCTGTCGTTTTGAAACATTATTTACTTCCGATGCTATTTTGAATATTAAACTTTATTTATCAGTTTATCTTATGAATGAGACATTTTAATTATTTAAAAAGAAAAATTTTAAATTTTTCCGTAAATTTTCAAACACGAATCCATAGGCCTTTACACTTTCTCTCATTTGGCCTATAAATAGAGGCATTGTGCTAGCTTGAGAATCATTCTATCTCATTGTAAAATATAGTGTGAGTGTGTATAAAAGTTTTAAATTCCAATATATTTTTCATTTTTCAAATTATGAGTGATGTTTTTAATGTTGATCAAAAGTAAGTTCAGGAAAGCTAAATCTATTATGTCAAGGTGAAGATGATGATTTCTTGATGAAGTAAGATTGTTTATATTTTGTATATTCTTTCTTTATTTCTTTTCATTTTGCTAGTTTCTTTTTATTGTAGGTATAAAAATGAATTATTTGTTGTTATCAATTTACATCAAATGTTTGATACCATTGAAGTGGTTATCTTGATTTGTTGTTTAATTTTGATACAATAAATATTTCATCAATTATTATTGTTATATTATACATACATATATATATATATATATAATTATATCATATATTTCATTTAGACGATAGCGTGGCTCTGCCGGTTGTTCTAAATGAAATATTATGATTTAATACTAATATCTAACTATCTAACATTTACTTTATCACAACTAACTTTTACTTTCCGCATCTAACTTTTACTTTCCCGCAACTAACTTATTAAATCATATATTTCATTTAGGCAATAGCGTGGCTCTGTCGGTTGTTC
>NC_133311.1:192708-197984 GCF_012295235.1 Primulina huaijiensis | reverse complement strand
AAAATTTATAATTTGTAAACTTCGTTCTTGCATTTGGTAATCTATAAATTAATAAATTTAAACTTAAAATAACCTCTCTGTGGATCGATCTCGTACTTACGAAATATATTACTTGCAGACAACCTACACTTGTTGAATTATAATTTAAGTAGTAGCAAGTTTTTGGCGCCGTTGCCGGGGAGGTATAAATTAAGTTTATATTTGTTAATTATGTTTTATTTATAAGTATTGTGTTGTTTTTTTTTTTTTATGAGTATTTGGAGTCGAAAAAAAAGTGGTAGACTTATTTGAGTATCTGAAAATAATTTAAACATGGATTATAATTCAAATAATCAAGATAATGATAACAACAACAACAACAACAATAATAATAATAATCAAGAACATGATCAATTAAGAACACTTAGGCACCATATGAACCCTATTAGAACTAGTGCCCATCTTGTTTAGTTTTTCCTCCTGATGCATCTAATTTCAACTTTAAACCTCAAATTATTCAACTTTTACCAAATTTTCATGGCTTAGATTCTGAAAATCCATATTTACATCTAAGACAATTTGAGGAAGTATGTAACACTTATAATGATCAAAATTGTAGCATGGATATAGTTCGATTAAAGCTTTTCTCTTTTTATTTAAAATATAAGGCTAAAACATGGCTACAAAATTTGAGATCAAGTTCAATAAGATCAAGGGAAGAAATACAACAACAATTTCTCAAAAAGTTTTTTCCTTCCCATAGAACAAAATCTTTTAAAAGACAAATTACGACTTTTTCTCAAAAACAAGGAGAAACATTTTATCAATGTTGGGATAGATATAAAGAATTACTTAATACATGCCCACATCATGGTTTTGAAACATGGAGAATAATTTCTCACTCTTATGAAGGTCTAATACCTAAAGATAGGCAAATGATAGAATTCATGTGTAATGGAACTTTTGAGGATAAAAACCCAAATGAAGCTATGGAGTATTTGAATTCATTAGCAGAAAATGCTCAAAATTGGGATAATACAGGCACAATAGAACCACCAACAACTAAAATCAATAATTCAACAAATGGGGGTGGTATCTATAATCTTAAAGATGATATAGACATTCAAGCTAAACTTGCATCTTTAGTAAGAAAAATTGAGTCATTAGAAATGAAAAAGAGTGGTCAATTAAAAAACATTCAAGAAATTGTTTGTCATATATGTGATACACATGATCATGCTACCAAAGATTCTCCAACATTACCTTCATTTAAAGAATGTCTCCATGAACAAGCAAATTATGTTAACAATTATAAAAAACCAATACTAGATCCTTTTTCAACATCATATAATCCTGGATGGAAAAATCATCCTAATTTTAGTTGGAGGAATGATAATAATGCACAACCCTCACAACAATATTTTCAAAATAACCAAAATCATCAAGGTTATATTCCTTATGTTACACCTCCAAGAAAAAAACTTTGAAGATGTAATTCACGCATTTATCCAAAAACAAGAATCTATCAATATTTAAAACAGTCAATCCATGAGTGATTTGAAAGAAACTCTTGCAAAATTTGCATCTGCACTTAATATTCATGAAAAAGGAAAATTTCCATCTCAACCTCAACCTAATCCTAAAAATCAAAATCAAGAATTGAAAAATGAAAAAATTGATCAAATAAAATCTGTTATTACACTTAGAAGTGGTAAAATAGTTAATGATCCATATAGTAATGAAAACAAGGATCATTTAAAATCAAAGAGTAAGGATGATAATCCTGATACTTTTGAGAATGATGATACCTTAAATTCTAAAAATAATATGTTGAATGATAAATCATCTGAAATAGTAAATGAATCAAATAAACCTCCACCATTTCCTCATGCATTAACAAATCATAAAAAAAAAAAAAATGATTCTGATATCTATGAAGTTTTTAAACAAGTAAAGATAAATATTCCATTATTAGATGCTATTAAACAAGTACCTTCATATGCAAAATTTTTAAAAGACTTATGTACTGTGAGGAGAAAATTACATGTGAAGAAGAAAGCATTCTTGGCTGAACAAGTAAGTTCTATTCTTTAAAATAATTCTAGTTTAAAATATAAAGATCCTGGTTGTCCAACAATTTCATGTATTATTGGAGAAAATAAAATTAAAAAAGCTTTGTCAGATTTGGGAGCAAGTGTGAATTTAATTTCTTATTCAGTTTATAAAAAACTTAATTTAGGAGAATTAAAACCCACTTCTGTTACTCTCTTACTGGCGGATAAGTCAATCAAAATACCTAGAGGTATTGTAGAAGATGTGTTGGTTCAAGTTGATAAATTCATATATCCTGTAGATTTTATTGTTTTGGATACACAACCAATAGAAGTACATAATGAAATTTCAGTAATATTGGGACGACCATTTCTAGCAACTTCAAATGCTTTAATTAATTATCGAAATGAAATAATAAAATTGTCTTTTGGAAATATGACTCTAGAACTTAATGTGTTCAATTTATGTAAACAACCAAGTATTAATGAAAATGAATATGATAATGAAATTGAAACAATTGTGGAAGAAAATATATAAGAAGAAAACTTAAATCAACAATCTGAAGTTTTTTCAGTAGAAAATTTTGAGTCTAAAAATTATTTTAAAGAAGATGATAATATAAAACTTGAATTAAAAGTTTTACCATTCGAATTAAAATATGTATTTCTTGGTGAAAATAAAACATTTCCTGTTATAATTTCTTCCACTCTTCTACCAAATCAAGAAGAAGATTTAATTAAATTACTTAAAAATATAAATTGCAATTGGATGGACTTTGAAAGATATAAAAGGTATAAATCCTTTAATTTGCACACATAAAATTCATTTGGAAGAAAATACTAAAACATATCAACAACCACAAAGAAAGTTAAATCCACATATGAAGGAAGTTGTTAAGAATGAAGTATTAAAACTATTAGACGCTGGAATTATCTATCCAATCTCAGATAGTAAATGGGTAAGTCCAACACAAGTAGTACCTAAAAATTCGGGCATCACTGTTATAAAAAATGAAAAGGGAGAGTTATTACAAGCTAGAATTCCATCTAATTGGTGTATGTGTATTGATTATAGAAAATTAAATGATGCAACTAGAAAAGATCATTTCCTACTACCATTTTTAGATCAAATTCTAGAAAAAGTAGCAGGAAATTCTTATTACTGTTTTCTTGATGGGTATTCGGGGTATTATCAAATACCTATATCATTAGAAGATCAAGAAAAAACTACTTTCACTTGTCCTTTCGGAACTTTTACATTTAAAAGAATGCCATTTGGTTTATGTAATGCTCCGGCTACTTTTCAAAGATGCATGTTAAGTATTTTCAGTGATATGATTGAAGAATTTGTAGAAGTTTTTATGGATGATATAACTGTTTTTGGAAACTCATTTGAAAATTGTCTTAAAAACCTAGAAGAAGTATTAAAACGATGTGAAGAAAAAAATCTTGTTTTAAATTGGGAAAAATGTCATTATATGGTTAAATCTGGGATTGTGTTAGGTCATGTGATATCTGAAAAAGGAATTGAAGTTGATAAAGCCAAAGTTGATGTTATTGCTAATTTAACATCACCAAAAACGGTCAAAGAAGTTCGATCATTCTTGGGTCATGCAGGTTTTTATAGAAGGTTTATAAAAAATTTCAGCATAATATCTAAACCAATTTCGAATCTTTTAACAAAAGATACACAATTTGAATGGACTCAGAAATGTGAAAATGCTTTTAAAAAAATAATTAATCTTTTAATTACATCACCTATTTTACAACCTCCAGATTGGTCTTTACCATTTGAATTAATGTGTGATGCAAGTGATTATGCTATAGGAGCTGTGTTAGGACAGAGAAAAGAAGGAAAACCGTATGCAATCTATTATGCTAGTAGAACCTTAAATAGTGCCCAAATAAATTATTCAACTACTGAAAAAGAATTACTTTCAGTAGTATTTGCATTAGATAAGTTTCGATCTTATTTAATTGGTTCTACTACTATTGTGTACACTGATCATTCTGCCGTAAAATATTTATCAAATAAACAAGATGCTAAGCCAAGATTAATACGGTGGATTTTATTGTTACAAGAATTTGATATTATAATTAAAGATAAAAAAGGAAAAGAAAATGTCGTAGCCGATCATTTATCTAGAATAATGACTGAATCATCTCATAATGAAATACCAATAAATGAAAATTTTCCAGATGATCAGTTGTTTTATGCTACTATTATGCCCTGGTTTGCTAACATTGTAAATTTTATTGTGACAAATAAAATGCCTTCTCATTGGAATTCACAGGATAAGAATAAATTCTTGATAGAAGTTAAAAAATTTTATTGGGATGATCCTTACTTGTTTAAGTATTGTCCTGACCAAATTTTTCGACGATGCATACCCGACAATGAAGTAAGTAATGTTATTAAATTTTGTCATTCTGAAGCATGTGGAGGTCATTTTTCATCCAATAAAACAGCTGCAAAAATCTTACAATGTGGATTTTATTGGCCCTCTTTATTCAAAGATACGCATTTATTTTGCAAATCTTGTGAAAACTGTCAGAAGATGGGATCAATTTCAAAACGAAACATGATGCCTTTAAATCCAATCATAATTATTGAAATATTCGATAGTTGGGGGATAGATTTTATGGGTCCATTTCCATTATCTTTTGGATATACGTACATTTTAGTCGCTGTTGATTATGTTTCAAAATGGATTGAAGCAATTGCATGTAGAACTAATGATCATAAAGTTGTTATAAAATTTTTAAAAGAAAATATTTTTAGTCGATTTGGAATACCTAGAGCAATAATTAGTGATTGGGGAAGTCGTTTTATAAATAAATCATATTCTTCTCTGTTAAGAAAATATGACATTACACATAAAGTTTCTACCCCATATCATCCTCAAAGTAATGGTCAAGTTGAACTTGCAAATAGAGAAATAAAACAAATTTTAGAAAAAACAGTTAATCCAAATCGAAAAGAATAGTCTTTAAGATTAACTGATGCATTATGGGCATATAGAACTGCATTTAAGACATCATTAGGGATGTCACCATATAGGTTAGTTTTTGGTAAGCATTGTCATTTACCGGTTGAACTTGAACATAAAGCTTATTGGGCAATTAAAGCATTTAATATTAATTTAGATGATGCATCTAAATTAAGAAAATTGCAATTAAATGAACTTGAAGAATTAAGAAATGATGCATATGAAAATTCAAAGATTTATAAAGATAAAACTAAAG
>NC_133311.1:180268-188177 GCF_012295235.1 Primulina huaijiensis | reverse complement strand
CGGTTGTTCTAAATGAAATATAATGATTTAATTTAACATTTATTTTATGCAGTTATATATTTATATAGTTATATATATAATCATAGGTACCATATATAAAATATCGGTGAATTCGGTATTTTTTATAGTGGGAACTATATTATATTAGGTGTGTGTTTAAATATTTAATTTTCTTGGAACCATTATTTATGGTGGTTTCTTTTGTTTTACTTTTAGTTAAACAATATTGCATAAACCAAGAATAAATCCTCGAGCCTTGACAAAATTTATAATTTGTAAACTTCGTTCTTGCATTTGGTAATCTATAAATTAATAAATTTAAACTTAAAATAACCTCTCTGTGGATCGATCTCGTACTTACAAAATATATTACTTGCAGACAACCTACACTTGGGTGAATTATAATTTAAGTAGTAGCAGTAAGCTGAAAGTAAAATGTACGCAAATTTATTTCTGGATGTTCGGATAACTCAAGCTCCAACGTCAACCTTTCCTCAAACTAGAAGGCTTTTATCTTCACAAGAAATTTGTAAAAACCCAGTTCAGTTTAGACTTAACACTGCCAAAACTAAAACTGCTAATCTACTCAACTAAACGAAGAAATAGTATAAAAATTGTTCTCGAATACAATTAATTCTCCTAGCACTTAACGATCATCAATGATCAGGTACAATTCTTTGTAAGGTGTGTTCAGTTGACTAAGTTTAGCTCAAATACTTGAAATTTTGAATGCTTGAATATGTGTAAAGGTCGTGGAGCTTTATCAAACTGAACTTTTTTCTATTTATAGACTTGGAGTACAATGGTCTCGAGTTTCAAAAAAGATTTATTCCGAATAAAAGTGTATGTTGGCTTGTTTTTTGTCCACGTCATCATTCTCTGACATCCGAACAAAATGTAGTGTGGTTTTAACATAGTATGGAAAAACTTATCCAATAATCAGTTTAGCTTTATGGTGTAAACTGATGTCTTTAAGAATGAATGATGATATCTTAAACTGAACTTGATAAAAGGTGCTCTGATGTAACTCAGTTTAGGTATGAGTCAGGTTTTGTTGTCTAATCCTGTTAAGGTAAATCAGTTTAGCTTGTAGACATAGTCAGTTCCGTTTGATTTAGATGACTCGGTTTTAGTTTAGTTCAGTTTAGGTTAGACCGATTTTGCTTTAAGTTATTTGTTAACATCAAAACATGAATGTTCTAACAAATTTCGTTCATAGTTATTAGTGCTTTGCGTTTCTTTTTCCATAGAAGAGATTTCATTAAATAACATGTACATATAATTGAGTGTAAAGCATTGAAGAAAAAGGATGACATGATATGATATGATAATGTGTTTATCGTTTTGTAGGTTTGTAATTGAGATATAGAACTCAACGTACACCCTGGATTATTCCTTCCCAACTTTCCGAATTCAATGTATATATATGTGTGTGTTAGTTGCCTCAAGATTTCCAGCTCAAAGTTAGTGGCACACCACAAATTCTATAATTAAGGCGGCGCATGACTTTTATACTGCAGTTTCTAAACAGAAATCCTAGCCAGCCAGCCTGCCTGCCTTTATTATTTATAATATATATGTCTGATGGATTAATAAATAAAATATTTAATTACTATGTCAATGTCTGTCTCAACCAAAAGGGCGAAGTAGATTTTTATGTTGGGATAAGATGGTTCTGACATATATTATATAATTATATTATGCTAGCTAGCTGATCCACGTACGTTGTATTCTTCTTATCTATCAGCATGTCTGCATCATTAGTTAATATTAATCTCTAATTATTGCATTCTTGGCTTGGCGAGTTACTCCATAAATCATGTACAGCTAGCTACTAAATGATTGATATATGTATTCACACTTCAATTCCAATTGCCAAAATAAGAAAATTGTAAAATAATTGATCATGAAGTTATTAATTGGTAAATTTATTAGTTGTGCTCCCATGTTCTTCTTTATACGTATATATGTTTCTTCCACATCTTTAATCTATATAGATAGATAGATCGATCGATAGATAAAAACAACCAAAGTATTATTTTTCATTTTTTTAAATGTAAAAATTTATTCATGTTTATAATTAATAAGATGATACTGAATGTCATTGAGTATGAAGAACGCCTTGAACACCTCCTTCAATTTCTTTGAGAGTTTTCTAAGCATTCCAAACCTCACAATTGATGGTGTTGTGTAACTTTTGGTTTGTGTGCATAGAGACGTCAAACGTAATTATTTATAGATATTCTCTAACCATCATAAAGGAAAAAATATTTGGAGAATCTTGATGATGTTCATTTGTAATATGGTAAATAAATCTGAATATATTTATCATCTTAATATACATAATATCCTTGATTTTGATTCCTTTAAATATGAGAAGTCTCTCATAATTATCTTAATGAAATATGTTGATCATAATTAAATTATTTTATGGACTTAAATAAAAAAATCTTACATTCTCTCATTTGGTCTATATATTTCAAATAACTAAATAATCAAGAAATCAATCATCATAATTCAAAGTTAAGAAAAAAATACATGAATCATGACGATATGTCCTCTTATACTCAGTAGTATCTTCAATGTATCACATGTATCATATTCCCTAATATAACTTAATGAATAAACCAATGCTTTGTTCTAGGTCCAACTTTTGTGATATTTATCAAATTAATGAATGTGTACACCAATAACAAATATGAGAAAAAATCATAATAGAGTTTCATTAATGATTGAATTTGTTCTTATAACAAAAATTACTTAGAGGAATCAAGTCTCATACTTTCTACACGATCTTTAAATTTATGTGGCGGTATGTCTTTAGTCAAAGGATCAACAATCATCAATTCAGTGCTAATGTGTTCGATAACCACAATCTTATCCTTAACACGTTCTCTTATGGCTAAATACTTAATGTCGATGCGCTTACTTCGACTTTCACTCTTGTTATTCTTAGCCTTAAAAACAACAGCTCAATTGTCACAAAACAACATCAATGACCTAGAAATGGAATCCACGATTCTAAGCCCCTGAATGAAACTATTCATCCAAACACCATGTAAGGTGGCCTCAAAACAAGATACGAACTTAGCCACCATAATGAAGGTAGCAGTCAAAGTTTACTTTGCACTTCTCCAAGATACAGCTCAACTGGCTAGAAAAAAAATATATCTAGAAGTGGATTTTCTTGAATCAATGCAGCCAGTTTAGTCTGAATCAGAGTAGCTAATCACTTCCAAATTCTTAGTTCTTCGGAATGTAAGCATGTAGTCTTTGGTCAGAAGGTACCTCATCACTTTTTTTACAGCTTTCCAGTTGTGTACATTCGGATTACTATGATATCTCCCTAACTTTACAACTATATATGATATGTTAGGTCTAGTGCAAACATGATCATACATCAAGCTTCCAACAACAGAAGCATAAGAAATGTTTTTCATTTGTTCATTTTCAAAGTCATTTTTGGGAATTGGTCCAAATTATATTTGTCACCATTCACAATGGAAGCCACACTTGGTGAACAGTCTTTCATCCAAAATCTATCTAAAACTTTGTTCATATAAGTCTCTTGAGACAATCCTAAGATCCCTCAAGATATATATTGATGTACCTTGATGCGAATGACATAAGATATATCACTCATATCCTTTATATCAAAGTTTTTAGATATAAATTGTTTCACCTTATATAGTAATCCTTTATCATTGGTTTCAAGTAATATATCATCCACATATAGGATAAGGAAAAAAATCTTACTCCCACTGACCTTCTGGTATATACATTGATCCATGATGTTCTCTACAAAACTAAAAAAATATGACGACATGAAATTTTAGATACCACTGGCGGGAGGCTTGTTTCAACTCATATATTGTTTTCTTAAGCTTTTATACCAATTGCACACCATCACTAGATAAAAATTCTTCTGGTTGTTTCATATAAACCTCTTTCTGTAGATCATCATTGAGAAGTTTTGTTTTCACATCCATTTGTTCAACTCAAGGTAAAAATGTGCAACTAATGCCATAATTATTAAAAGAGAATATTTCTTAGAAACAATAGAAAAGGTCTCCTTATAGTCAATTTCTTCCCTTTGTATGAATATCTTAGCAACGAGTCTTACTTTATATATTTCAATGTTACCCAAAGATCTTTATTTGTTTTGAAGACCCAGTTGCATCTAATGGTCCTCACACCATTAGGCAACTAAACAAGATCTCAAACTCAATTTGATGCCATTGAATTCATTTTTTCCTTCATTACATCATATCATAATTTGATTCACTACAACTTATGGTTGTGAAAACGTTTCAGGGTCATTTTCGACTCCTACGTTAAAATTTGATTCTTGCAAATACACAATATAGTCATTAGGTATTGCTGATTTTCTTACTCTAGTGGATCTTTTTAAGTTGTCATCTTGAGGAGCTTCTTGATCAATTGTTTGGTCAACAAATGTTTTTTGTTCCTCATTAAAAGTTCAATCGACTACATTTTCATCAGCATCTTGTGGATCTTCATCAGCATACCCAATGAAATATTCACTTATGGTTCTTGGTTCAAATTTATTTTCCTGTGTGTTATAAAGTCTCACTTCAGACGAGCATCCCCAAATACGTATATGTTGCAAACTTGGTTTTCAACCTTTCCATAATTCAAATGGCATCTTTGGAACAACCTTGGTTGGAACTCGGTTTAATATATATACTGTCGTTTTAAGAGATTCAATCCACAAGGTCTTAGGAAGTTTGAAGTTACTCCTCATACTCCTAACCATGTCCATTAAATTTCCGTTTCTTCTTTCAGCCATACCATTTTGGTCCGGAGAACTAGGCATGGTATACTGGGCAACAATCTCATTTTCTTGAAGAAACTTCGCAAATGGCCTAAGAGATTGTCCATTTTCAATTTATCTACCATAATATTCACCATCTTTATCAGACCTCACGATCTTAATTTTTTTATCGCATTGTTTTTCTACTTCAACCTTAAAAACTTTAAAGGCATCAAACTCTTTGTGCTTATTATGAAGTAAGTAGATATACATGTATCGTGAGTAATCATCAATGAAAGTACTGAAATATTTCGGACTTTTCATGTCCATGTTTAGACAACATATATCTGTATGTATGATCTCTAACAATTTGCTACTCCTCTTGGCACCCTTTTTGGATTTGTTGGCCTGTTTATCCTTAATGCAGTCTACACAAGTCTCAAAATTAGTTAAATCTAAAATATTAAGTACTATATCATTTAATAATTTCTTACTCCTCTCAATAGAGATATGTGTCAATCTTATGTGCCACAATAGAAATGAATCTTCATTTATAACATATATTTTAATACCCGATTGAATATGCATAGTGGTTTTGCTATCATTTTACAAAGAAATTTAAAAAAAAGCCCATCAATCAGTGTATCATCCCCATCAAGATTTGATATATAAAATAAATTCATAGAATTATTCAAAAATTGGAATAAGTATCCAATCGGTACAAGACTTGAAATTGAAATTAAATTTCTAAAAAAACTTGGAACATAACAAAAATAAAACCACTACGCAATACTAAATTGCAAGTCCCTATAGCTTCCACATATGAACGTATCTTGTTTTTCGAATAGATCTTCCACTCACTTTCCATTGGCTTCCTTAGACTTTGCATACCCTGCAAAGTATTTGTGACATGGATTGTAGAATCAGAGTCAGTCCACCACATGTTATAAATCGTATTAACCATATTATATTCATAACAAACAAATGAAATATGAATACATTTCTTCTCAAGCCAATCTATAAATTTGGTACATACTTTCTTCATGTGTCCCGTTTTTTATAGAAAAAATACTTGGATTCTTTCTTGATGTCAGGTTGAGGTGGAATTTTTACTTTTCCATTCCATTGACTTTGGCTTTCTTCCTAGACTTTCTTTGTGCAGTTAGAAAAGCATTGTCACTCTTCTCCATCAACAACCTTCTTTCCTCTTGAACACACATGGTTATCAATTCATTGGTTGACCACTTATCTTTTTGTGTATTGTAAGAAATTTTGAAAGGTCCATATTGTTTTGGAAGAGTGCATAAAATGAAGTGCACAAGAAAGTTATCAGATATTTTCACTTCAAGTGTTTTCGATCGAGGCCCTATGTCCCTCATCTTCATGATGTGCTCTCGCACACCTTTCACACTTGCGAGCCTTAATAAAAAGAACTCCATTATTAGGGTGTTTGCAAGGACCTTGTCTCAAGTTTCAAATTGTTAATCAATTAACTTAAGTAGGTCCTTGACCTTTCCATGCCCCTCAATCGAACCACGAATACCAACAAAGATCTTAACATTTACAAACATAACGTAGAGACGATTAGATCGCTCCCACTTTCATAAAACCAACCTCATTAGGTTCACTGAATTCATCTATATGGTGGGTGGTTCGTTCTTTTTTATGGCATAGTCAATATCCATCAACCCTAATAGAAGGAGAACTCTTTTTTTTAAGACTTTGCAATTATCCCCGTTGAATTAGGAGATATCACAACTTATATCAGAGAAGTTAAACATGTTTTACTGCAAAAAAATTTAATAAATAAATTTATTACTAAAAAGGTTTTGAGGAAAATTTTGTGTTTTACCCAATGTAAATCATGTAATAAAAAAACTAATGATATAAAACTTGCATGTGTGCTAAAGTTTTAATTCAATTAGATTTTATGCAACTTTATAATAAAACTATCAAAATAATTTTCCTTCAATCGTGTGGGTAAATTAAAAAAAAAAATATTTTGGAAATTTTATCCTAATTAATTACATAAATGTAATAAAAGTCAATATGTGGTAAAATTTATTATATTTACATAGTTAATCGCAATTTTGTCCATAAAGGGTCCCAAATCCACTAAATGTACAATTTTTCATAATTAAGGATATTGTGCCTAGACCTCAATTATTTAAAATTGCACGGTTCACTATAAAATTTTTGGTTTCATTGAATTCTTTATATGATAATTATTCAATAACACAATCAACACTTTCTAAGAGTACTATCAGGAAGGATAGGAAAGATTAAGGTCCTTTAAATACGCAACTCTTAGACAAAGCAACGTTCTCAGGGAGACCATTGGCAAATCAAGGCAATTTAAACATGTCTATGAAGAACTCACTCGGATTATGTTTTCACTTGTATTTCTTAATTATTATCACTTAATCATCCATATTATGGAGTTTTGTAAGCTAAAATTTTAAATTAATTTGTTTATGAAATTATGGATCCAAATATAATATATATAATATGAACAAGTTCCTCATTTGTATAAAGATTTAACATAATTTTTATTTGCATGAAAGTTAAAGAAATAAATCACATTGTTTGACATAACTTAACCAAATAATTTAAACATGGAAAATATCCATGATTTTGGTAAGATAATATTTCAAAGATAAAAAAATTCAAAAAAAACTAAAATTTAAAATATTGTACCGGCCAAACAGTCCATAATTTCGAAAAATCCCCAATTTTTTTCAACCCAATCTTCGAATGTTACCTCCAACCATTGAGTATGAAGAATGTCTTGAACAACTCTTTGAATTTCTTCTAATTATTTGAGAGTTTTTTAAGCACTCCAAACCTCACAATTGATAGTGTTGTGTAACTTTTGGTGTGTGCGCTTAAGGACCTCAAACGACACTATTTATAGGTTTTCTCTAACTATCATAAAGAAAAAAGATATTTGGCGAATCTCTTTGATGTTCATTCGTAATATAGTAAATAATTGTCAATATATTTATCATATTAATATACATAATAAATTTGATTTTCATTCCATTAAATATGAGACATCACTCATATTTATCTTAATGAAATATGTTGATCATAATTAAATTATTTTATGGATTTAAATAAAATAGTCTTACATGA
>NC_133311.1:76419-178102 GCF_012295235.1 Primulina huaijiensis | reverse complement strand
TGCATGCATATATATGGTTCTGTCCCTTTTATTACTGGAGCCAAGAAACCATCGTTCCAGAGTCAAGTAAATTCTTCTCTTTATATCCACTTTCGGAATTACTTTTCGTCCACATATATACATGATAGATAATTTGTCATGCCCCAGGTCCGAGATACGACATAATATTTGAGAATGTTATCTTCTCAAAATTGTGACTCTCTTCGATCTAGTTCTTATTCTCATTTTCGTTTTCATTCTTAACTTAAAGAGGTTGAGTGATATAATCGTCATTCATAAAATAAAAATGAGAATCTTCTCATTTTTTGAAACAATACATATATAATAGTACAAGAAAAATAATTCCTTTGGGACAAGAGATTCGGTAATCAATAATAACATAAATACACCATACTGTAGTAGAGACGAGAAATTGGGTAGGAGAAAAGCTTAGTTATGGTGTGGAGAATCAATTGGCTAAAAATAAAGTCTGGTTCAGTAGACAACTAACCGATATATTAATAGCGAAGCCCAATTTAAAAACAATGTTACAGTACAATTATCATAAATTTGACGAACAAAAATAAAACGATTTGAAAACGAATACAAGCTCGACAAGTCACGATAGAAAATGGGAGTAAACTAACCAGCTGAGATAAATCTCACAATTAGTTGATATAATTATCAAGTCATAACTATTTTTTTTAATGTCATTGTGTAATTTTTAATCGGCCAAAATACGTCTTTCAAATTGAAAGAATCCATTTTCATTTAATAATTATATCATAAAAAATATATTTCAATAAAAAATTTAGTTTATCTATAACTACCATATCTCAATAAAATATTATTATTTTTATTTATCTACACCTTGAAATTTTAAATGATATATATCAGTTCTAATATACAAAGCTATTATAAAAATCATAAATTCAAATAATAAAATATTATTATATTTCATAATTATTCTAATTAATTATTAAAAATAATATAAAAATTTATTCTGAAGTTTTAAATATTTAATATAATATCAGTATTATTTTTATAAATATTATTTATGCGGACGAATTATGTACCTTATCCAATCTACTTTCCAGAATTTTAAAATATATTACTCAAACAAATATTTTATTCTTTTCAATTTTTAATAATATAATTTTTTATAATATCAAAAATCTTTATTTAATTTTAAAATAATTACCCATACAAAAACGTAGGGCAAACTTACAATAACTCTCCATTTCCAAACTTCACTTTCTCCTCACTCCCCATACCTTCAAATCATTGCATTAGCTCTCAATTTTTTAAAATTTCCAAAAATATCATCAATATTTATAATTAAGGTACATGACATTGTTTTACACATCGAGCTTGATCTTAAGGACATATAGCCTAAAGACATGCAGCTATGCAAGGTTTCCAGCCTATATATCATGTTTGGATGATCGGTTTTTTTTTAAATGTGCTTCCGTATAATAAATTGAACAGTTTATCTTTTTGATCGAAGTGTCGTCGGGTTGAATCCACCGGGTTTTACATACTGCTCCTCATAGGTTAATCACGCAGATGCAATAGATGGTTCCTGACATAGATTCTTTCAACAATACCTAGCACAACCATGTTTCGTCTCCTACCTTAGTGTTTATACTAAAGTAGCTCAATTTGAAAATATTACATGACAGTGACAATAAGTAGGGCTGGGAAAATATACCGAAATATCGAAATACCGAAATACCGTACCGAAAAAATACCGAAATTACCGAAAAAATCGATATACCGAAAATTTCGTACCGTACGGAAATTTTCGGTATCGGTATCGGTACGTAATTATTTTTTTTTTCGGTATTTCGGTATATACCGAAATATCGTAAATAATTTTTTTATTATTATTTTTTTAAAATTTAAGTTCGGTATATCGAAAAAATGTCGATATACCGACAAAATTTTTGGTGTCGGTACGGTATCCGGTATGAACTTTTTCATATCAAAAATTCCGGTATACCGAATTTCCGGTATCGGTATCGGTATAGAAAAATTTCATACCAATATTTACGGTACGGTATACGATACCGTAGTTCGGTACGGTATACCGTACCGTACCCACCCCTAACAATAAGCCTTGGTCTTTTTATTCAAACATACAAACTATTATTACATAGTAACCTCCTGTAGAGGATGAGGAACTTGCTTAGCTACCTATAATAGTCGGAGTTACAACACACATAAACTGGTAAGAGAGAATATTACAATTTATTTGAAAGAAAATGAAAAGATTGAATTATGCCTTCATCTTCTTTCCTCCTTCGTATTTCTAGAAGTTTTGGTGGATTTGAAATCTGAATTTCAAATTTTGTGAATTCTTATGTCAGTTGTGGCCGACATCATCTTGTGAGTGGTGGTCCTTTCAACCGCTAATTTATTGTTTTTCTTCAATGGGAGGTTGAGTGGTCCATCTTTCCACTAGTTAGTAGAATTGTCTTTTAGTGATGGTTTGGATCACATGTCTACTTTTCTTTGTCAGATAATCTTTTGCTTTTGTATTGTTCCCAAGGATTGAGAAGAGAATTGATGACCAGTTCATCTTTGTACCCTTGACAATAGCAGTCATAACTTGAAATTTTTCAAGACTCAGGGCAGCAAAGGATCTTGCTTTTTTCTAGAAGGCCCTTGGCAACGATATCAGCAAGTTGCTGGTATTCTGGCTTCATTTCTTTCTCGGGGTCAGACATTTTGATCTTTCCCCAGAAACAGATAGAGTAGTCTGCATTTCCTCATTTGCAGCAGATGAGACCTCTGAGAAGCTTGAGAGGCCTTCCGTTGGCAGCTGAAACAAGCTTCTGAAGAAATCTTCATCCACGATTAGAACGTGATCATTCACTTTCATTTGAATCTTCATGTCATCGGGAACCGAGCTCGATTCGTAGATGGAAGTAGCAGAGTAAATTTCTTGGGTTGTTAACCCTAGAAAAGTGCGAAGCCCAGATGCTTCGAATTAAAGTTTGTCAACATATGGGATAAGATTAGTTTATTCAGATACCAACTGATCAATTCGAAACTGATTCAGTTCAGTTTATGAGCAACTGACTATTGTCTTATTAGTTGACACACTTAAATTCGATATTCCTCCTAAATTGAGCATACTACAAAGTTAAGTAATCTTATCTTTGGAAAATGAGCAATCGGCGGATGACAGAGGCCTCTTCGCATTCTCCTGTCAATCCAATAGTCATCATAATGATTGTGACCTTTCATATGGTTTGAGTTTATAATATTATCAAACAGGTTAAAGATGAAATCATTTGAGACTTTTTAGATGAAAACAAATTTTCAGCAAAGTAAAAAATGGATAGAGCTGGCTGTTCTTCCAAGACGGATATTTCCGAAGAGTTCAAAGGGCCATAGTGGCCAGTCAGAAACAGAAGTATGAAAAAAGTGTCTTGGAGAAGACGCTGTTAACCTGGTCCAAGTTCCAGGAACTGCAGTTTTACAAGAAGATAGGTCTCCTTTGTAGATCACCTGTTGTCGCAAGGAAACTTATGGCACGAGAAAGAAAATACCAGCACCGTATCGACGTCCCCCATGCTGTAGACATCTTCAGAGATGAATGTGTCTACCTTCTGATGCTCTATAAAGAGCAAAAGGTCCTGAGAAGGATTGCCTTCTCAGATGAATTTGCGAGGACCAGCACCGGTGGGATGGGTGCCTGGATGGCTTTCTGGAGGGAAACTATAGATAGGGAAATAAATAATGTAAAAGCCCGAACAGAAAGAGTTAGATTGTTCTTTCTTAGTAGGGATAAGCTGCGAAATCATCCCTTTCACCAACCACGATGGTGCAAAGTGATTTTTCCAGCATTCTAGTAGTTTGTTTTCTATTGTAATGTAGAATGCTAGAGTTGATTCCCATTAGTTGTACTACTTTGCAAAGTTCTGACTTAATGAACAAATGATTATTTGTTTCGTGTTTAAGTTTTTTGTTATTCTATCCAATGCTTAATTTTGGTAAGTAATTATTTTATTAAAAATGAATCAAGATAAATCAATTAATCTAAGAATATTTCGGAAATAAGAAATTTTAGTGTCCAGCAGAGGTTTGGTGAAGATATCTGGTGCTTTTTGTTCAGTTGAGATATACTCCAGTCTGATATTCTTCTTGAAAGCATATGGTCTATGATGAAATGATGTCTGACATCAATGTGCTTGGTTCTAGAATGAAGAACTAGATTTTATGTAATCGCAATGGAGCTAGTGTTGTCACAGAAGATCTGTGAATCTTTAGCTATTTCTCCATAATCTTTCAGTTGCTGTTGAATCCAGAGCAGTTGAGCACAGCAACTTCCAGCAGCTAAATATTTAGCTTCAGTTGAGGAAGTAGCTGGATGTTTGCTTTTTACTGAACCATGAGATCAGTCTGTCTCCTAGAAACTGACATAATCCACTTGTGCTTTTGCGATCAAGATTGCATCATTCATAGTCTGCATCTGAATAACCAACTAAATTGAAAAATGAGTCATTGGCATACCAAAAGCCCAAAAGCTTTTTAGATATTTCAATATGTGTTTGGCAGCTATGAAATGCGATTGTTAAGGATTATCTTTAAATCTAGCACATGAAAAGACAACAAACATAATATCAAGACGGCTAGCAGTTAGGTATAATAAGAAACCTATTAAACCTATGTATAGTGTCATCTCAACTGATATTCCCCCTTCATTTTTGTCTAATTTAAGTGATGAACTCATTGGAGTTGATGCATCTGGACATGTTTTTATTCCAAATTTCTTTAGCAATTCCTTCGTATATTTGGTTTGACTGATAAAGATACTAGTCTCTAGTTGCTTCACTTGCAAGCCTAAGAAAAATGTCAGTTCACCCATCATGCTCATCTCGAATTTCTCCTGCATCAGCTTAGCAAACTTATAACAGAATTTGGGGTTAGTCGACCCAAATATGATATCTTCAACATAGATTTTAACAATTAATGAATGGTCTTTCTTGGTGAATTTGAACAGTGTTTTATCAACTGTTCCCACTTTGAAATCGTGATCGACCAAGAATTTTGATAGGTCTCATGCCAAGCTTGAGGAGCTTGTTTCAGACCATATAATGCTTTATTGAGATAATAAACATGATTAGGGAGTAAGTGGTTAAAAAAAACCTGGAGGTTGTTCTACATACACCTCTTCTTGCAACTGACCATTCAGAAATGCGCTTTTGACATCCATCTCGTACACTTTGAAGTTTTTGTAAGATGCGTAGGCTAGGAATATCTTGATTGCTTCCAGACATTTTTATGTGTGAACTGATTTAGCTTTTCTTGCATAGCAATGATCCAACTAGGATAAGCTAGAGATTATTCAATGTTCTTGGGTTCCAGTTGCGATATAAAGGCATAATGAATAAATAAATTCAACATCTGATTTCTGGTTTTAACCGGATCAGATGGGTTACCTAATATCAAATCATGAGGGTGTATTTCATAATCCCTAAGCTCGTGACTGATATCGGACCAAATAAGTCCATATGCATCAGTTCTAAGCATCAGATTGAAGATTTAATACATTTGTTTTTAAAAGAAGAGTTAGCTTGCTTTCAAACTGACAGGCTGAACAAATCTTATCTTTTGAAAAATCACTTTTAAGCAAGCCAGTTACCAGCTCGTGTTTGCTCAGTTGTGCAATAGCTTGGAAATTTAGATGGTTTAATATCTTGTGTTATAGCCAGTTCTGAAATTGATTAGAGGCTACTAAGCAAATTTGCTTATCTAGTAGATTGCTCCAACTCACTTTGTATGTGTGTCCACATCTGTTTCCTGTCAGGATTAAATCACCAGTTACATTTCTAACTGAGCATGCATGCTTACTGAATTCTACTGAATAGTCATTATCGCACAGTTGACTTATGCTGATTAAATTGTATTTTAAATTGTCAACAAGTAATAAATCATTGATGATTATGTTACCATGGATAAGCTTATCCTTACCCACGGTTTTACCTTGAGAGGCATCACCAAAACTGATTTTAGGTCCAGAATATTTGATCAGTTTGGATATTCGTTCAGCATTTCCAGTCATATGTCTTGAGCATCCACTGTCCAAGTACTAGACTGAGTATTTAATCAGTTTACCTGTAACCTGCTATCACAAATAATAAATGATTTTGGTACCCAAATCTATTTGCGTCCAGAACTGATTATTCTTTTGGGAACCCAGATTTGGATCAGTCGAACTGATCTACCAGTTTCTGTGTTCCAAATCACCTTTCCTGATGTGTGTGTGGTTTGTGAATGCGGTGAGGTCGATACAACATATGTTTGTGATATTTTATTCTTGTTGTTCATTTGGTATAGCTAATGAACAGGCTTGCTATTATAATAATTGTAATAATCGCTTCTGGCTGACCTTCTTTTGACAAAACTGGATCTTTTAGGTGACCAGTTATTTGATTTAGCTGGACTTTTGAGACTATACCAATTCCATGTCGCCTTGCCTTGTTCATATTTTGAACTGATTTTTCAGTTGGTTTTTCTACCTTTTTCTTGAACTCCGGATTTTCATATACCATGACTGATTTGACAAAGTGAATATGTTTCCCTTTTCTTGTATTCAGTTTTGGAATTGTACCACTAGTTGAGGTTTCATCTTGGCTACTAAAGCCCAGACCAATTTTATCTTCAACTGATTTTTGCAAACCCTGTATTTTAGTCAGTGTGACTGACGACTTGTTCCAATCCTGAATTACTTTAGTCAGTTTAGAGTTTTCAGCTCTTAGCTGCTGAATCAACAGATCGCTTTCTTTTTTTTTAGCTTTCAACTCAGCAATCTCCTCTTTGACTTTAAACTTTCAACTGATTCAATACTATCACCTGTGTCAATTGAGGGATCATCTTGCTTTACTTTAGCTTCCTCAAAGGAGATAGCTAGTTTGCGGTACTCATTTACCATTTCATGCAGTGTAGAGATAAGCTCTTCTTTGGTAAAGTAAATGGAGCTAAAATCAATACCTGATCACCGCAGGATTCCAGCTCAGCATCATCAGCCATGAGGCATTTCACCTCTTCTTCATCACTTGAGCAACTATAACCTTCATTTTCATATGCTTTGCTATCTGAGTCTGCCCACTTTGACTTGTTTTTTTTTCCACTACCAAAGCTTCATGCTTCTTCCTGGATGACTTCTTTTCATCTTGGAACCTTCTTCTGTGCTCTAAGGGCTTTTTACCCTTCTCAAATGATCTTCTACTGTCATTTTTAGGCTTTGGACAGTCACAATAAAGTGACCAGTTTTTCCACAGCTGAAATATGAATTTATTTCCTCTTTGGTTCACTCTTTTGATAGTTTCTTTGATAGGAGCCTTGGTTCTTTCTCATGAAATTTTCAAATTTTCTTACAAACAATGACATGACATGACATCATTGCTTAATTGGTCTGCTGACTTTTCAGTCGAAACTGATGGTTTCTAGTTTCATTGCACTTAAAGCAGTTGTAACTAGTGGAATAATTGGCTCGCCTTCTTTAGTTTACCTCTCAAATTCATAGGCTTTTAAATCTGCAAATAGATCTTGTAATTCCATCTTGTTCAAGTCCTTAGATTCCCTCATTGCCATGGTCTTAACATCCCATTATTTGGGAAGATCGCGCATCACTTTCAAGGCAATCTCTTTATTTGAGTGCACTTTTCCAAGTGCATTTAGTTCATTTACTATGCTACTGACTCTTTCATCAAAATTCATAGATTCCCCAGCTTTCATTTTTATGTTGTAAAACTTCTGAACAGCAACAGACAACTTGTTTTCATTTGTTTGCTCGTTTCCTTCACATAGCTGAATCAGCTTCTCTGAAATTTCTTTAGTTATTTTGCACATCTTGATCTTGCTAAAAGTGGTCTTGTCTAGAGTCTTTTACAGAATGTCCTTGGCTACATTATCCAAGTTATATATTTTTTTTGTCTTCAGAAGTGCACTCATCTCGTGGCTTCTCTATTCGGTGTGGTGCTCCATCAGTCAAAGAAACCGTTGTCTTGTCTTTCATGATTTTTATTGGTCCGTCTATGATGACGTACCACATGTCATCATCCTGAGCAGCCAGGGATCGGTTAAGATAGGTAAGGAGTTTAGAAGAGGGTTGAATAACACCTTGGTTTATAAAAATTCTTTTTTATAAATGTGAATCCGTTCTTTGAAACACTGATCCAAGAATCTTGTGTGTCGATATAAATCAGTCAACTTAAACAAGTGTGGAATAAGATAAAAATATAGATTGAGTACTTAAAATAAACAGAACTGATAACTGAAATGAACATGAGAATTTTTCTGGATGTTCGGAGACTTCAAATACTCCTACGTCACTCCTTCTATCACAAAGATATGATTTCACTAAAAGACTTTGATATATTGCAACAAATTGTATTAACCCACTTCAGTCGGTCTTACACTGAAATGTCTTCTACTCGTTTTACTTTAAAATATACTATAAATTTTTTTATTTTTATTTTCTCATCTATTTTCTTGGCTGATTATCAATATACATCATCCTCAGAGCAATGGACAATAAGAACGTGTTATTCAGATTCTTAAGGATATGCTAAGAGCTTGTACCATTGATTATCCTGGTAAATAGGATTCTAAGTTGTCTCTAATAGAATTCACATACAACAACAATTACCAAGCGACGATTGGAATGACACCGTATGAAGCTTTTGTATGGGAGAAAGTCTTGATCGCCATTATTTTGGGATGAAAAGTCGGTGAAAGAAAGATGTTGGGACCATAGTTGGTCCAACAGACAACAGATGTTGTAGGTTTGATCCAAAAAAAGAATGAAAGCGGCTCAATCGAGGCAGAAAAATTGCGCTGATGTTTGTAGAAGGCCGTTAGAATTTAAATTTGGGGATCATGTGTTTGTGAAAATAGCTTCTCTCAAGGGAATAATGAGATTTGGTAGGAAAAGAAAGTTGAGTCTCGTTATATTGGACCATTTAAGATTCTGGACAGAGTTGGTGAACGAGCTTATCGATTAGAACTACCACCAGATTTGGATCGAGTCCATAATGTATTTCATGTTTCTATGCTTCAAAAGTATTTAGCAAGTTCGGAGCATGTTCTTCATCAAAAACATTTAGACTTGATGTCTACCTTGACTTATTCATGTGTCGTGTGTATCGTCGTTCTGGCACAGACACATTTTGGTAAAATAAGCATAACATTTTACTCATATGTTCAAATTACATGAGGCCAATTGGAAATGCAAGAAAAGACATAGGGCTACAATTTTTATGTTGACAAATTTCGCAAATTCAGAAACGAAAAATTATTTTTTGGCAGATTACCACGCGACCTAGCGTCAAAACTCGCGCCGTAGCGCGCCTTGTACTGATTTTTTTGGGTCTTGGCCAAAAGGGCCACGCTAGGGCGGTTGCAATCGGCGAACTAGCGCCTAGTACAGACGAAAACACGTGTTTTGAGGTTGAGATAGATACATATGTATTTAGGGAGTGTTTTGTCTCATTTCTCTCCTTCATTTTCCCACTCCATCGGTTAGAAGGTAGGGTTCTTCCATTTTTCTTCTTATCCTATTATCATTTCTTGATTTATTCCTTCAATCCAAGTTGGTATCTTCATTTAAGCTAAGTAGAGGATCAAGGTAAACTATTACTATGTCTTGTTCTTAGATTCCTTGAGTTATAAGCTTGTATTGGTAAGTTTTAGACATATAGGGAATTGAAAGCTTAAGTGTAACGCCTCAGATTCGACGACTGTCCTAAATGTACCAATACGAGTCTTTTCAGCGTGCTTATGTCCTCACTCACACGCACCCTAGGAAACTTTCCAGGAGGTCACCCATCCCAGAATTGTCCCAAGTCAAGCACGCTTAAATTTGGATTTCTTATGTGATGAGCTACCAAAAAGAAGATGCATCTTATTTTCGGTAGCTCATCACATAAAAACTCCAAAGTTAAGCGTGCTTGACTTGGGGAAATTATGGGATGTGTGACCTCCTAGGAAGTTTCCTAGGGAGCGTGTGAGTGAGGACATAAGAACGCTGGAAAAGACTCGTATTGATACATGGAGGACAGTCGTCGAATCTGGGGCGTTACAGTTGGTATCAGAGCCGACCTCTCCTAGTACGGTGTGGTTCGGGGACGAACCAAGCGGAAGCTGGTGGGCATGTGAGGCCAGGGGCCGAAGAAGGCGGGGGGTGATCGCCAGTGCCATGAGGTTGCACGGACAATGTGAGGCTCCTGGCAGGCTTCTAGGCGGAGGGAACATGAATGAACCGATCTTACACCGGAAGGAGGGGGATTCCGAAATTGTTCAATGTAATGGACTGTACAGTTGAAGAGGGCTTAAAAGATTTGATATGTACTACTCATACCAATAAAACACATCTTCTTTTCGGTAGCTCATCACATAAATACTCCAAAGTTAAGCGTGCTTGACTTGGGGCAATTCTAGGATGGGTAACTTCTTGGGAAGTTTTCTAGGGTGCGTGTGAGTGAGGACATAAGCACGCTGGAAAGACTCGCATTGGTATAGTGAGGACAATCGTCAAATCTGGGACGTCACAGTTGGTATCAGAGCCAAGGATCCTCAAAGGGTTGTGTATTGTCCCTTCGAGAAGCTCAAGAAGTCACGCCTCAAATATGTGAGTTTTACTGCTTTATATTTTATACGCTAAAATTCTTTTAAATGTTTATATGATGTATGATATAAATGATAGTTGCATGATGCATGAAAAAAAATAAAAAATTTTAAATGCATGTTGGTTACGTGTTTGACGACGTGTTCAGAGATGCCTCCTAGAAGGATTTTGCATAGGACTGATGATGTTAGACAGGAGGGGAATAACGAGGTGAGACAGGAGGAGAACATTCCACAGCCTCCACCTGTTCAGGATGCTATTGCCCGTGTACTAGCCGGTATGGCCCGTTTCTTTGAGAAACATGTCAGGGATGGAGCAAGGGTTAGACCAGAGCCAGTTTATGAGAGATTTAGGAGGATGCACCCCGATGAGTTTCATGGCACTACTGGTCCATTCGTTGCGGAGGGATGGATTCGATCTTTAGAGGTGAATTTTCGCTACATGGACATGGCGGACGCTGATCGAGTTCGCTGTACCATTTATCTATTGAAGGACGACGCTTCTTTATGGTGGGAGGGAGCGGAGCGAGGAGTGAACATGGCAACATTGACTTGGGAGGAGTTCAAGAGGGTATTCTATGACAAGTACTTCACATCCGATGTTCGTTCTTCGCTTAAGAGGGAGTTTATGAGTCTCCGTCAGGGAGATTGGATTGTTGCCGAATTTGTGCAGAAGTTTGATAGGGGCTGTCACTTTGTACCCTTAATTTCCAATAATGCGGCGGAGAAATTACGACACTTTGTAGATAGTTTGAGGCTGACTATCCGACGTGATGTGATGCTTGGCGATCCTATTGATTATAGTACTGCCGTTGCTAGAGCTTTTAGAGCCGAGCAGTCACTCAAAGATATTGAATGGGAGATGCAACGAAAGAGGAACCGTGCTCAGAAAGCCAATCAGAACAATAAGAAGCCTCACACGGGACCACAAAGGCAACAAGAACCACCAAAACCACAAGGGCAACCACCAAGAGGAAATGTTCCAAAGGCTGATGACAAACGACTGTGCAAGGAGTGCAATCATCCACATTCCGGCAAGTGCTTGTGGGGCACTTACAAGTGCTTCAAATGCGGAGATTTGGGACACAAGGCTAAGGATTGTCCAATGTTCAAGCAACCCACTACTGGAAGAGTCTATGTGATGCAAGCTGCAGAGGATGAGACAGAGCCGACACTACACTGATTTTGAGGTAACCTAGTTGTTTAACATTTTTTTCGATGCTTCTCTTGCATGAAATGTTAAATTGGGTTAGGGGAATTGTTTGGGATGTCGAAGAACTTGGAAGAATAGGGTGCATGCACTACTTGAGCTGGATTTAGGAGTCGACTTTGGGGAAAAAATTTTTTTTTGGTTAGAATTGCAATTTTCAAGATTTTGAGGAACGAATTGAAGTGTTAGAGGTTAAGTTTGAGATGAATAAGGGAATCTAAGCTTTGCAATCGTCAAGTCAAGGAAAATTTCGAGGACGAAATTCTATTTAAGGGGGGAGAATTGTAACGTCCGAAAAATCAGTCCACGTAAACCACATGCATGCAAAATTATTTTAATTTCTTAATTGTTTTATTTAATTGCTTTTAAATGCTAGCATGATGTTTATTATATGATTAAATGCATAATTGCATGATTAAATGATAATATGACATGCTTACATGAAATTAAGGATTTTTTTTACGGATATTCGATAATAGACAGGGGAATGAAGACCGGGGACGACCAAGACAAGAATATGGATTTTTATTTAAACAATGAAAAGGCTTCCTTATATGATTTAAAATGATTTAATTTTATAAAAATATTAGAGTTCGAATTATTTTACGAGACGAGCTCGATTTTTCCGAGAAAGCCGGTTTTGGGCAAACAAGGAGTTTTAAAAGATCAAAAATATTATTTAATGGAAACTAATTTTATGAACTTTTATGTTTTATTTAATTAAGTGTTATTGGGCCCAATTTAATTAATTTAAGTAGGCTCAATTACACTTAAGATTGCAAGCCCAAAACCAAAGCACATTAATAAGTAATTAACTTTATAAATAAGTAAACCTAGGTCTTTTAATCTCACAAATCATCACAAAACAGCCATGAATAACCCTTGCACACACAATTCAGATTTTTGAAATTTAGGAAGAAAATAAATGCTTGTGTTCTTCGCCGTCCGATCGTCCAACGTCACCCCCTCGTCGAAGATCGAATAATCGAGAGTTATAAACGCAAAGGCACGTTCCTAAACCCTTTTAAAACATCATACAAATCATTTTTGAAAACATTTTTGATTCCGACGGACACGCTGCCAATACATGGGTTCGATTATTTTATGGTACGTTACGTATTTTCAAAGTTTTAACGATTTCGCGCTTATTTTGAAAACATTTTTGATTCCGACGGACACGCTGCCAATACATGATAAATTATGAATGATTTATAGCCAAAACATGACAAAATAATTGAGAAATCAAGGCTGGAAATCATGGGCTAATTCAGAATGTAGGACCGTGAGTTTTGGTGAAGTCTTGTGTGCATGTTTTGATTCAAGGTGCTCGTTTCTTTTGCATGGGGTCTTGGGGGCTCGACCAGGGCTGGGGGTTGGGTCCTAAGGGTCGTGGCTAGGTCCTAAGAAGAGTCCTAGCATTGCTAGGACTCGTGGTTCAGGGCTGGGGAGGAGTCCACGAAAGTTAGGACTCTCCCCAAGCAACTCTCGGTAGTCGGCTGTACAGGGGGCGGTGGCTCGGTTTGGGGCTCAAGGTGGTTAAAAGGAGATCGATTAAGGTGCCCGTATGCGCAACGGAAGTTTCAAAATAATTTTGTAGCAAGAAATTCTGTAAAGGCCCGTATTTCGTATTCATAAATTTGCGGAATTATTAAAATTTTTCTAAATAAATAAATAACTTGCCCAATTTATAAAATAAACATGTAAATAATTTTAATTTTAAAATAACAGCGGAAGTCAACATTGTATTTCAAACAACAATTTAAAAATAATCCAACATGTTAAAATCAAGTTTGAATGATAAAAGGTGCATAAATTAAATCATGAGGTCCTCGGGTTTACTACTGCTGTCCCAAGATCGCTCACTGGTCTCCGCCCGCGGTCTCGACCTCATCAATACCTACAACAATCAAGTCTAGTGAGTCTAAAGACTCAACATGTATATATCGTGAATAACAAGTAAATATATCATAAAATCGCATGCAANTAGTATACTGTGGTTTAGTCTGATCAGACGCTCACGTTATGTTATGGGCCACTTGCTTAGAAACATTATCTCTACCATAAAATTATGATATGTTATGACAGAGCTCTATTGAGCAAAGCTTTTATGTATGATTTTCTGATATGCACGTAGTTATAATTATTCATGATACGATTTTCACCGTACGCTTTACGATACTTTATTTTTACGTTGCATGCGATTTTATGATATATTTACTTGTTATTCACGATATATACATGTTGAGTCTTTAGACTCACTAGACTTGATTGTTGTAGGTACTGATGAGGTCGAGACGGAGGNCATAAATCTTAACTTGACAAAAAACTTAACAATCGAACTAAAAACGAGACGAATAGAACCATTAACTTTATTTTTAATCATGGCTTCGTACCAACCCGAACCAACATTAAACCGACGTTCAACCATGATTAAAAATACCCCAAACATACTGAAAAACATGCGTAATGACTGTAAAACACGAAAATGGGTGAAAGGAATCCAAAAACATAAAACACTCTTTCGAGAGTCATTTTGGCACCTTTCACCGTAAATTCTCGTACGACCTCTAAACTCGACCAAATCACAAACGGCCAAAAGCATGACTTTCCTAATTCATTGAGGTACTTTCCAGTCCAATGCCATGGGCTAAAAGCCAACCAAGGACTCAAAAAGCACTAAAACCGAACAGCAAGTTGCTGTCAAATTACAGCAGTAGCAACTTGGGTGTTTGTGAGGTGAACTCTGAAATTTAATGACCAATGGCTTGAACCACCGCCCAAGGACTCTTACCAACATCCTAAGGTATGGCTTGGACCATGACTAAGGGCTAAAAGCCAAACACAACCCAAGCAAATACCTAGGACACCGAAACATACCAACCGAGAACTCAATCCTGCGCAATGAGATGTATCGAATTGTTCTATTGTCTTGTGTCGTTCCAGTGGCCATTTGATTGACCATGGCTCAATCTAGACATGATGGAGTGTTGTATGAACCATGGATATGGGCTAGGAGCCAACCATAATCCAATCCACACAACCAAAACCGAAACCCACTCACACAGAAAATGAATAACAGATATGCACTTGTGTTGTTGTTGTGAAATTCTGATGGATCCGTGAACCAAGCTTGGAAAGGACACCTTGGTCACGTACTAGACATGATAAGTGAGGTTCTAACCATGGCTACAGTCTCTAAGACAGCCATGATTCGAACTCCCATCCCAAACAACCAAATGACAGAATTTTGACATAATCTGTAACTTAATGGAATTGTTGCTGCCAATTCTTTATACTGAGTGTATGGACTGAAACAAATGGACTATCAACAGCCTAACACCCTTTGAAGCATGCCTATACGAAGTTTTGATAGCCTGGGACCGAAGCAACCACCTGGATTAAGCAAAACAACTCAATCATAAAGATGAACACAAGAGCCGAGAAGGCTGTGCAGAATTTTTCAGAACTTGCTGCCAAAATTTCGAGTTGTTACTTGAATCATGAACATATAATGGTTTAAAAATATCTATAGGACTTGATTGAGGAGAAAAGAAACAAAATATTCATGCCTGAAATTTGTTTTGACACAAAAACAAATAAATACGACGAAGACGAGCGGCGTCACGGAGTTGGATCTCTTTTCTTATTCCTGCTGCTATTCTCTAGATTCTATGCTGCTGTTTTTCTGGTGTTTTTCGAAGATAAGAGCATAGGTTTGCTAGGCAATGAAAAGGAGTATTATAGGAGGTGTTAAATGAGTCATAACATGCATTTAGTTGAGAGTTACAAGTGAGAATTTGATTGGTTTTGAATTGTTTCTCCTTCCTCTTGTTGCCGTTGTCTTGTTCTTATTTTTTCTGCATATATTCGTTTATTTTCTAGCATGATGGATTAAAGAAGAATTAAGGTGTATTTTGTATTTGAATTTACTTATAGTTAGTGCATTAAAATGGGGAGATGAACACACCATAGAATACAATTAAAATTGACTTGAATGGGGAGTTACTAGTCACTTTAGAAATGGTTTAAGGTTTTGACCGAATTTGCTACTCATTTTCATGGTATATTCTTATTTAATCCTTGCATTTTAATTGTTTAAAGTTTAGCACCCTCATTATCTATTTTAGTGAATTCACACATTAAATTTAGGATAGATTATTGCATGGCATTCATGACCTCCAATTTAAATATTCAAATGCTATGATTAATTTCTTGAATATTTTATACCTAGATTAATTCATCCCCATATGTTTACATATTTTAATTTAAGCTTTAATTATATATTAACATAAAGAACTTATTTACTAATTTAGCTCCAATTAATTTAATAAATCCTAAACACATTCTTTTTCATTAAAATAAATTATTCCTTAGCTTAAATTAAATTTAGGAATATTTTTCTTATTATTAATCTTATTTCTAATCTCCAAACTCCGGTCCGGCCTCGCGTATTTACCCTGAAAAGATCAAACTACTTCATATTTTCTTAAAAATTCATTTTTAATTTAAATAATATAAATTATGCATGGCTTATACGTAATCTGATTTTCGGGTTCTACAAATTCGAACACCTTAAGCCTATAATGTGTAGCAAATACAAATAACACGAAATGACGTTCATAGGGTGTTTTTAAGATTTTTTTTACCTATCAATCTCTTTAGATTGATGTTGGCTCCAACTAAAGTGTAAACACCTTAGCTCTTGAGTGGCAAGACAATCTTCAAACTTCCCTTTGAGCACACATTGCTCAAATATTAAGCCCACCACCAACTAGCTAGAACCCCTCTTATTTTGCATTAAAAAAATAAGAGGATTTTTCTTTGAGAAGTGTAGAGAATCTTCAACAATTGAAGAACAAATTGGAGAGTATATTTCCACCCAAAATTTCGGCCACTTCAAAAGAGAGGAGAGAAGGATTTTTCTTTGTTGGGCAAAAAGTGATAAAGTTCATGAGCATGTCATGCAATGTTTAAAGAAAAAGTGCCTCCAACCATTCACCTTCCTAGCATGCCTTTTTTTTGTTTGGGCTTGTAATAATTACAAGGCCCATGGACTTTAATTTAAATGTCTCAAACATATTTGAGCCCAATTAAACCTTACTTGAATTAACTCAATCCCACTAGTTAAATAATTATTCCAATTGGGCTCTACAAGACCCAATGTTATTTAATTAATTCAACACTTGAATTAATTTAATTATTTGGACTCTACTAGGTCCACTAGTGTTTAATTATTTCAACACTTGAATTAATTTAATTTAGTCCATAATATTTTTATGAAAATCATAATTTTCAAATATATTATTTATTTGGCCAACTTTTAATTTAGGAACACTATCACAAATTAAAAGTTACATTTCCCTCATAGAAGTCATACTCCTATTTTTCCTTAAGCTTATAAACTCTTTTTTAACCCGTTCAACACANTACTCCTTGATAATAAAAACATCAGAACTCAAGTCTGATGGTACCCAACCAATCATGTTAAACGCCTAGCAGCATCGCTTACATGATTCCCTAGGTATCAAATGATAGTGCCTGCAAGAACCATTCAATTATGGTTAACGTACAGTACGGTCCCTTAAACTCATATATCCCGACCGATTCGACAACCATTGGTATATCGAGAGTTGTCAATGAATCGATACTATGTGTCATTTCGTAGTTGCATCGATGTCGTAATCTATGAAACCCCTTTCATAATTACCACCATACTATGATAAGAGAATTCATACAACATACACGTAGGATATCCATACCTGAAGGTAAGCTGTGAATCCCCGACTACAATGCATCGACTCCTATATGTTTCGACAAAACACCCAACTTTGCCACATGATGACCCCATATGAGTCGGTAAACAAGTCAAAGTGTAATGCTAACACATAGAGTCTCAATGTTGTCCCGGGTCATAAGGACTAATGGTGTACAACCATAACTAGGACGTTTCCACTCGATAAGTGAGAACCACTTGGAAAGTCCTTTATGGAGGGTTGTTCAGTGCACTCTACCAGGAGCACCTATCTGCATGCTCGGACATCACAATGTCCCCTACCAATGAAACATGGTACTCACATCGCATATACTAGTCTCGAACTCGAGCGGCCTATATCCTTCTTAGCGGCGACTGAATCGACTATGAACTGTTTAGAATATACAGTGTTGCAAATATGAGTTTCATGATACTCATCATATGAGCATCTCATATTCTTTCTACTATTTGTATATTCAAGGACTTTATCTATNATTTAGAGCCAACTACCCATATGCTTTAAACCCATCGATTCGCGATGCTTCTCGACTAATGGTCCAGGTAAAGGCTTAGTTAGCAGATCAGCAACATTATCTGCGGAGCCGACTTTGTCAATCGACACTTCTCTTTCCACAATCTCTCGGAGGATGTGGTATTTTCTCAATGCATGTTTGAACTTCTGATGAGACCTTGGCTCCTTTGCTTGAGCTATAGCTCCCGTGTTGTCACAAAATACCGGGACATGAGCAACTCCATTAGGAATGATGCCGAACTCTTGGACGAAATTCTTTATCCAGACAGCCTCCTTTGCTGCAGCTGATGCAGCAATGTAATCGGTCTCAGTGGTGGAATCCGCAGTACTATCTTGCTTGGAACTCTTCCAAGAGACAGCAGCACCATTGAGCATGAATACGAACCCAGAGGTTGACTTCGAGTCATCGATATCACTTTGGAAGCTAGAGTTGGTATAGCCTTCCAATTTCAGTTCTCCACGCCCATAGACCAAGAACAACTTATTGGTCCTTCTCAAATACTTTAGGATGTCTTTCACAGCTTTCCATTGTGGAAGACCAGGGTTCGACTGATATCTACTCACTACACTTAGTGCGAAAGTCACGTCAGGACGTGTAAATATCATCTCATACATGATGCTACCAATCACAGATGCATAAAGAATGATTGTCATCGCCGCTATCTTTGCATCAGTCTTGGGAGACATAGACTTGGATAGGGGCACGCCATGACACATTGGTATATGTCCTCTCTTGGACTCATCCATCGAGAACCGCTTCATGATGGTATCAATGTATGTGGACTGAGTGAGACCAAGCAATCTTCTTGATCTATCTCTATAGATCTGTATTCCCAATACAAAAGATGCTTCACACAAATCCTGCATCGAGAACTTACTTACTAACCATATTTTAGTTGATTGCAACATTCCTACATCATTCCCAATGAGTAGAATGTCATCAACATAAAGCACCAGGAATGTCACAGCACTCCCACTGACCTTCTTATACACACAGGGTTCCTCAGGATTCTTAGTAAAACCAAACTCTTTGATTGTACTATCGAATCTAAGGTTCTAACTCCTAGATGCCTGCTTTAAACCATAAATAGATATATGAAGTTTGCATACCATATGCTCACTTCCGATAGATGTAAACCCTTTAGGTTGAGACATGTAAATCTCTTCCTTAATATCCTCATTAAGAAAAGTTGTCTTGACATCCATCTGCCATATCTCATAGTTATACCATGCAGCTATGGCTAGCAATATCCTTATAGACTTGAACATTGCAACTGGAGAAAAAGTTTCCTCAAAGTCAACTCCTTGTCTTTGAGTATATCCTTTTGCCACCAATCGCGCTTTGAAGGTCAATACCTTCCCATACGCCCTAAGTTTCCTCTTGTAAATCCATTTACACCCTATGGGAACGGTTCCCTCAGGTGGATCCACAAGATTCCACACTTGGTTCGAATGCATGTAATTTATCTCAGATTCCATTGCTTCAAGCCGCTTGGATGAATCGGCATCATATAATGCTTCCTTGAAGGTCCTTGGATCACATCCATGGATAGGCTCATCATGGCCCTCTTCAAGAAGCAGACCATACCTCATAGGTGGTCTCGAGACTCTCTCGGATCTTCTAGGAGCTTGTATCTCATCTCTTGGCTCTTCTGGTGTGGGTTCTACAATTGTGGGTGTCTCTCGAACCTCTTCAAGTTCTATCATCTCCCCTTTTCTATCAAATAGAAATTCTTTTTCCAAAAAAGCTGCATTCCTAGAAACAATCACCTTTGTTTCTTGGGGATGATAGAAATAGTATCCAACTGAATTCCTTGGATATCCCACAAAGTAACATAAAATGGATCGATTATCCAATTTATCTCCCACTACCTGCGTCACATAAGCAGGGCATCCCCATATTCTAAGATAAGAATATTTGGGAGGCTTACCCATCCATATCTCATATGGAGTCTTATCAACTGCCTTTGAATGGACATTGTTCAACAACAGTGCCGATGTCTCAAGCGCATATCCCTAAAAGGATGGCGGCAACTCCGTGAACCCCATCATAGAGCGAACCATGTCCATCAAAGTCCGGTTACGACGCTCCGAAACACCATTCAACTGTGGTGTAGCGGGCGGAGTCCACTGCGAGAGAATCCCATTCTCCCTAAGATACTCTTGGAACTCGGCACTCAAGTACTCACCACCTCGATCCGATCGAAGTGTCTTGATGCTTCGTCCCAACTGCTTCTCTACTTCACTTCTGAATTCTTTGAACTTTTCAAAGGCTTCAGACTTGTATTTCATCAAATACACATACCCATACCTCGAAAAGTCATCGGTAAAAGTGATGAAGTAGGCATGTCCATGCTTAGTGGTGATGCTAAGCGGACCGCACACATCAGAATTGATCAAATCCAATAACCCTTTGTCTCGCTCCACATGGCCCTTAAAGGGAATTTCGGTCATCTTTCCTTTCAGACAGGATTCACAAGTCGTGAGAGCATTAATATCAGACATATCAAACATGCCCACTCCCACTAGCTTGTTCATCTTTCTTAGGGAAATATGTCCTAATCGAGCATGCCATAATTGTGCCGAATTTAGAGTATCTTGTTTTCGCTTGTTTGTTGTTGTTATAACTTGGACATTGTTTAGTGAAATATCTTTGTAATTTTAAGTTGTAGAGATCGTTTTCAAGTTCTCCGGTGCCAATTAAACATTAATTCTTGTAACTGTTGCAAACACCTTTGCTAAATAAACAAGAATATCCATCTTTATCTAGCATAGAAATGGAAACAATGTTGCAGGTACAAACAAAACATCTCTTAAAATTAACTTAAAGTCATTGTTCAAAAGTAAGCAAACATCTCCTACGACCTTGGCAGCAACTCTTGCTCCATTGCCCATCTTCAAGAAGGTCTCACCTTCCCTAAGCCTCCTACTTCTTCCCATCACCTGCAAATCATTACAGAGATGTGAGCCACAGCCGGTATCCAATACCCAAGAAGTAGAGTTAATTGAAATGTTTACTTCAATATAGAACATACCGTTTCCAGAACTCTTCTGGGCAAGATATTCCCTGCAGTTATGCCTCCAATGTCCATGCTTCTTGCAGTGATGACAGATGTCAACGGTCTTGTCAGCCTTCACTGGTGTGGCTGCCACAGCGGGGCTCGAAGTCTGCCTCTTCAAGGGCACGTTCTTCTTGGGACGTTGGAAAGAACGCTTCTTTCCCTTCCCACGTGGATCAATCTTCGTACCAGATGAAGAACTCACATAAAGAACCGGCTTCTCTTTCTTGATGGTGGACTCAAAGGTCACAAGCATGTTCACCAACTCCTCAAGGGTCGGCTCCATCTTGTTCATATTGAAATTCACCACCAAAGGATCAAACGAGCTAGGCATGACAAGAGCAACACGTCGGTGGTCAACTCTGAAGGCAACATCAAATCCATGCCAACGAGCTTGTCCACGAGCCCAATCAACTTCAGACCATGCTCATGGACCGAGGCCCCATCTCGCATGCGCAAAGTGATCAGCTCCTTGACGATAGCATGCATAAGAGGTCGAGTCTGCTCAACAAAGAGCTCCTTGAGATGCAAATGAATGTCAGCAGCACTCTTTGTATCCTCAAAACGCCTCTGCAACTCATCATTCATAGAAGCCTGCATATAAAACCTGGCTTTCAAGTCATGGTCACACCATTCCTTGTAAGTCTGCAATTTCTCAGGAGTGTAGTCAGTCGGAGCCTCAACAGGGGCGACTCAGTCAGTGTATATGCTATCCTTTCCGAATTCAAGATGATTTTTAAGTTTCTTAGCAAGTTAAGGTAGTTAGGTCCGGTTAATACATGTTTGTCGAGTATTGCAATTAGCGGATTGCGAATCGAAGACATTGTCAAAATTTGTACTGAAAAGTAAAACAGATAAATGTTAATGACTATTTTAAAATATTTAGTAAGATATAAAGCATGGACTTTTACTTTATAAATTTTCTCTCCCACTGTTTTGACATTTTCACTACCCTCTAGTAAAAACGAGAAACTCCTTTCCTCAGTAGGTACGAAAGGTCCAATTAGCGAATTATGATCCTGAATAATATCAGCCAATCACAATTCCTAAAAGGTAGTTTCCAATTGCATCTCCATGCAACCCTCTACGTAAAATTTTGTCTCACGTTTGATTAGGACCCAATAATATGACGTCGTTCATCTTTACGTGCCAGGCTTTACCCATTGATGTTGAACCTTAATGGACGGTCGTCATGAGTTCCCTCAATAATATGAGCCGAGATCATGGGAGTTCCACGTAGTTCACATCACCATGTCAATGGATGTCACAGCTTTCCGGTGTCCAAGGCCCCCCCAATAATATGAGCCGAGCCCGGAACACGTGTAGCGTTCATCATGCACCCATTGTCGATGGAAGACATGAAAATTATAAACAACTTTATAATTCTCCTTTTCGGGCTTGATATTAATTTTGAATCTTATTCAAAATGAGGGTTTTTAATTTTGAAAGGTCTCATCATTAATTTTATTTTAAAAGCTCGCCATGTTTGATCGTATGATTGTCGGATTCATGCAAATTTGTTATTATCATAATAATAACACTCATACTCATTATTTATAACATATCATGCATATATTATAAACAGTAAACAAAACAAGGATGATCAATCGCCCCAAAACTAAAGGCCTGTGTGAGCTAAGCACGGGCCTAGGTCCAATCCTAGGGAAATGCATGGGATGCAAATGCAACTATTACATATGATTCCAATATTTACATGTCTTCGATCTTCATAATCATCAAGGCCACCATCTTTCAATCTTGATCTTCCACTATACTAATATTTACAAATAAATATCCATGGAAAATAGGGATACATCTCATGGGGTGGGAACGGGCCATAAACCAAGCTCACTTTATAAATTGATAATTATTACAATCATTCAAAACAAAATATCCTAGCATAAACCTAGCAAATTGGGATTGAGCTTTTGATCTTCCTTCATGCATAATATCACATATCATACACCATCAATTAATTATCACAATAATCAATTGATCTAGTATTATATATCTTGGTCCAATCACTAACCGCCACAATTATAAACTAAATTAACAAAGTATACAAACCCTTTTGTCTACTTTCTAATTAATTTATTTATAATCGAATTTCTTGTAAATCACAATTTACTATAAATAATTAAAGTCCAACTTCAATTATTTATTTTATGAGAAAATATGTACAACTTTTGTAAATTTAAACTTAAGGGCCCAAAAAATCATTTTTCACCAAAAACATTTTGGCCCATTTAAATTTCACAAATTATGTTAGCCGTCTAATGGTCCAACAACTTCAAGGCCCATGACACTTTGATAATCCAAAAAACTTTTGGTAACCCTAGTCGTCATCGCCGTCGCCGGATTCCGGCCAACATAATTTTTTTTTAATTTTTAGGGGCTGCCCTTGCTGCCCGAAATGGGCAGCCCCACGGGCAGCCCGAGCTACCCGAAATGGGCAGCAACAAGCTGCCCGAAAACTCCTTTTCATGGCCTTGTATTTTGTTGCAAAAAATCATCTCATGTGGTTAGAAATCGACCTCAATATAATATTATGTATATGCTACACAAAATAGAATCCTTAGCTCTGATACCATTTGAAAGAGGATCGATTAAGGTGCCCGTATGCACAACGGAAGTTTCAAAATAATTTTGTAGCAAGAAATTCGAACACCTTAAGCCTATAATGTGTAGCAAATACAAAAAACAAGAAATGACATTCATAGGGTGTTTTTAAGATTTTTTACCTATCAATCTCTTGAGATTGATGATGGCTCCAACTAAGGTGTAAACACCTTAGCTCTTGAGTGGCAAGACAATCTTCAAGCTTCCCTTTGAGCACACCTTGTTCAAATATTAAGCCCACCACCAACTAGCTAGAACCCCTCTTATTTTGCACTAGAAAAATAAGAGGATTTTTCTTTGAGAAGTGTAGGGAATCTTCAACAATTGAAGAAAAAATTGGAGAGTATTTTTCCACCCAAAATTTCAGCCACTTCAAAAGGGAGGAGAGAAAGATTTTTCTCGGTTGGACAAAAAGTGATAAAGTGTATGAGCATGCCATGCAATGTTTAATGAAAAAGTGCCTCCAACCCTTCACCTTCCTAGCATGTCTTTTTTTTTTGTTTGGGCTTGTAACAATTACAAGGCCCAAGGACTTTAATTTAAATGTCTCAAACATATTTGAGCCCAATTAAACTTTATTTGAATTTACTCAAGTCCACTAGTTAAATAATTATTCCAATTAGGCTCTACAAGACCCAATGTTATTTAATTAATTCAACACTTGAATTAATTTAATTATTTGGACTCTACTAGGTCCACTAGTGTTTAATTAAGTCAACACTTGAATTAATTTAATTTAGTCCATAATAATGTTTATGAAAATCACAATTTTCAAATACATTATTTATTTGGTCAACTTTTAATTTAAGAACACTTTCACAAATTAAAAGTTACATTTCCCTCATAGAAGTCATACTCCTATTTTTCCTTACGCTTATAAACTCATTTATAAGCCGTTCAACACATTGAACTATTTTACTTCTCAACGGGATCTAGAAAGCTAGTACTTGTGTGGCCCTCAATGGTTCATTGATACAACTAGCCGTGGGTTCACATCTCCATGTGATTCGGGACTAAACATGTCCTTATATGAGCATACCCCAATTGCCCCATTCTTACTTATCTACTCCTTGATAATAAAAACATCAGAACTCAAGTCTGATGGTACCCAACCAATCATGTTAAACGCCTAGCAGCATCGCTTACATGATTCCCTAGGTATCAAATGATAGTGCCTGCAAGAACCATTCAATTATGGTTAACGTACAGTACGGTCCCTTAAACTCATATATCCCGACCGATTCGACAACCATTGGTATATCGAGAGTTGTCAATGAATCGATACTATGTGTCATTTCGTAGTTGCATCGATGTCGTAATCTATGAAACCCCTTTCATAATTACCACCATACTATGATAAGAGAATTCATACAACATACACGTAGGATATCCATACCTGAAGGTAAGCTGTGAATCCCCGACTACAATGCATCGACTCCTATATGTTTCGACAAAACACCCAACTTTGCCACATGATGACCCCATATGAGTCGGTAAACAAGTCAAAGTGTAATGCTAACACATAGAGTCTCAATGTTGTCCCGGGTCATAAGGACTAATGGTGTACAACCATAACTAGGACGTTTCCACTCGATAAGTGAGAACCACTTGGAAAGTCCTTTATGGAGGGTTGTTCAGTGCACTCTACCAGGAGCACCTATCTGCATGCTCGGACATCACAATGTCCCCTACCAATGAAACATGGTACTCACATCGCATATACTAGTCTCGAACTCGAGCGGCCTATATCCTTCTTAGCGGCGACTGAATCGACTATGAACTGTTTAGAATATACAGTGTTGCAAATATGAGTTTCATGATACTCATCATATGAGCATCTCATATTCTTTCTACTATTTGTATATTCAAGGACTTTATCTATGCAACATGCATGGGTATACATATAAAGAAGTGCGAAAACAATAATTTCAAATATTATTAAAATAAAGACTGTTTATACATAGAGTTTCATTGTGAACACTCGGCAAACACTTGGCTCGATGTGCGCCTACTCTAACAGTGGCTCGGGCGTGGCTCGAGTATTTTGGGAGGTGGCTCGGGTGGTTCATATAGGTGTCAATTTCGAAAATTAAAGGAGGGAAATGAGATCCATGGGTCCACGAGTGTGGCTCATGACTTGGAAGGGTGGAATAAAAATACTAAAAATGTTATGTTTAAAATTTGGTATCAAAATAATGAGTTTTTGATTTATTCGAGATTTTATCACCGCACGAAACGCTAATTAAAGAATTAATTGAAAAGCCTGACTTTATAAAACTATGAAAAATTATATTTAAGCTTAAATAATTATTTAGAATAATCCCATGTCATTAAAAGTGAGAAAAAGATAAATTCAAGAATTTTTACATACATGGGCAAAACGGTCTTTTTACACTTAGAAAAATACGAAAACGCTTGGCATCGTCCCGAAAGATCATAACGTATGTTAAATGATATTATATGATTTAAAATGAGGATTTTGATGATAATATGTATTTTTTATGATTTATGATAAAGCGGTGCAATTTATACTTTTTAAAATGCATTTTTGGGAAGCTTTGTTATTTTATGATTTTAAAAGAGAAGGAAAAATATTTTGAGGGATGTGAATTGACTGTGACAAATGATATGATATATGATATATGATTTTGGGGAGATGATGTGAGGGACAAGGCCCCAGAGGGAACCCATATTCGGGCCAAGGCCCAAGAGGGACCTCGTTTACGGGCCAAGGTCCCAGAGGGACCCCGTCTATGGGAAAAGGCCCCCAAAGGATCCCGACGATCGTATTTCCATGGTGGAGCCTAGTGCCCACCCCCATGGACCATGTGGAGCTAAGACTGCAGTCGACCAAAGGATAAAAGCTAATCACTTTCAAGGATCAAACTTCACCCAAAATGATATATGATTGAAAACTTTACGATTTTAATGATTTATGATACATGATTTATGATAATGATTAAAGTTATTTTTAAATGATTTTTTTTAAAATATTTATTTATGCTTAAAGTTATTTTAAAATGATTTTACTATTTATGATTTATTTATGCTCAAATGTTTTTTAATGGTTTATTTATGTTCAAAAGATTATTTTAAATAAAAATATGATTTTTAAATGTATGTGGATGTATATGCATTATTTGTTATCTATATTTAGAACGTGTTGAGTCTTTAGACTCACTAGGTTTGTATGATGCAGGATTTGATGATTTTTGGAGGCGGTGACGATTGAGTCGATCGAGTGCAGCAGTACACACCCGAGGGCCTTTATGTTTCCGCACTAGTTAGATAGATTTATGATTTAAAGATTTTGCTAATGATTTTTATTAGAGATATTTTTTTATGCTTAATTTTATTGTTAGCCGATCTTTTTAAAGGTCGATTTAGGAATTTTGGTTAACCGATGGTTTAGGATTTTATTTCATGTACTTGAGATTTAAATTGTTAAATTAATGATTCATGATTATGTTGAATTATTTTATTTAGTTTAGTATTTAGAATTTATGATTAGAAAAAAAAAATCGAGGTCGTATCAGTTGGTATCAGAGCCCACCTCTCCTAGTACGGTGTGGTTAGGGGACGAACTAAGCGGAAGTTGGTGGTCATGTGAGGCCCGGCCGGTGCCATGAGGTTGCAGGGAAATGAGCGGCTCCTGGCAGGCTTCTAGGCGGAGGGAACATGAATGAACCGATCTTACACCGGAAGGAGAGGGATTCCGAAACTGTTCAATGTAATGGACTGTACAGTTGAAGAGGACTTAAAAGATTTTATATGTGCTACTGATACCAATAAGATGCATCTTCTTTTCGGAAGCTCATCACATAAAAGATCCAAAGTTAAGCGTGCTTGACTTGGGAAAATTATGGGATGGGTGACCTCCTGGGAAATTTCCTAGGGAGCGTGTAAGAAATGACATAAGCACACTGGAAAAGACTCCTATTAGTACAGTGGAGACAGTCGTCGAATCTGAGGCATTACAAGAAAGTGATATTAATGGATTCTATTATGGTTTTATCTTGTAGAATCATCACCAAGTGCCAAGGCTAGTGTATCTCTATTTGGTTGTAAGTTGAAATTCTTTTGTTGATGCTCACATGAACTATGATATATATATTGCAATGTTTTCAAAGTATTGCTTCTTTCTATAATGATGTTATTGTTGTTCAAAGCTATGTTATGTATAATATGAAAGAAAGAAAAGGTTTGATGTAACTTGTATTGAAAAGAAGTTATATAAAATGATGTTTACAAGGTGTTTGATTAAATGTTTCAATGAAATGAATGTTTTGGCTTGATAATGAGTGGAATATAAATGACGGTTTTACCACGAAGTTCAGGTTACCCGGAATCTCGTTATTGATCAATTAACTAGGAATGTATACATATCATACTGATTCGTAGATTGTACATATTTGATTGGACTGGACTGGACAGAAAGACTCAACTATCAAAGAAATAAATAAAATGACAAAGAATCCATCATGCTTATATTGTTATTATTACTTGATTGAATGATGGTTTCAAAGAAATGTCGAGATTACTTGGTTTTGAAATGATTTGATATATTTATATATATGTTGCTAGTAAATGAATTTTTACTCGTTGAGTTTTATAAACTCATTCCAGTTATTTTCATGTGATGCGGATAAGAAAGATTAGCTTTTCTCCTGGATCGTCGAAGTAGAAGAAAGCATATGCATAGTATGGAGGAAAGAAAGAAGAATATGCTTTGTTAATTTTGCAAAGAACAATATATTTTGCTCGTAATGTATATAAATAGTAATAGAAGTACGTGGTTAGTTTTGAAGAAAAACTTCCTTATTTTGATAATTAATAGTTGAGTTTGAATGTTTAAGTTTTTAATGGTGTTGTTTGATACAGGGACAAGTTTTAATTATAAGGAAACTCTTTCCTCCATTTAAAGTAAACATTTTCGCAATAACTTTATGTTTTTAAGTAAGGGTGTCACATACCATTTTATTTCTGACTAGCACCAAGAGGTGTGGATGATTTACTTACCAAATCGGACCATAGAAAATTTTTGGTTGCATCAAAAGGTATTTTGGTTTCTACGATACTCCAAATTCTCAATGATTAATCATTGCTTCATTTCATTTTGATGGGGATGCCCTAAAATGGTACGATTGGCTTAGTAGAATCCAATTGATTGCAACCCGGAGAGAGTTTTTTAACAGCATTCGAAAAGAGATTTGGATCTTCGGAATATAAGAATTCTTTTGGGGAGAAATATTTAGAGAAATAACAAGAGTTTTAGTCTAAAATGTATGGGGAAAGAAAAAAACAAGCCAAGAATGAAAACCTAACCTTCAAAAAGAGAAATAAATATACAAGTCTTCCAAAACAAGTCCCCAAACAAACCAAGGTTGCCTTTACTTTGGCTGATAGAATCTTTATGGATAAGTCATACTATTTATGCTGTGTAGTTTAATTTATTATGATTGAGATTATGATTAATTTTTCAAACAATTTTAAAAGATTTAACTGTTACAAATTAATATTAGATTTGATATAACTCAAAAAAATTAAATAACATACTGAAATCTATACGTGAACCAAACACCGGGACAAGGAAGTTTTATAATATAAAAAATTTCAACCAATGAAATGCCTTTTGAGATTCAAACTGGATTAAAGTGGTGTTTGTAAATGAAAAAAAAATGATTATGGACACAAATTTTGTAAATTAAAAACCCATAATCATTTTTTTAAGCATTTGGAAGCACTGACTAAATTTCGTTATAGATTGCATTTCCTACCAAATTAATTAGTTTCCTTGAAAACCAACTTATTTCATGACCATCAAGCAGTAATACATATTGGTTCCATCCCAACCCATCATAACCAGACAAACCATCTAGGAACTGAGTATCACTTTACGAGAGAGCAGGTACAAGGACTGATCAAGCTGGGCCACGCATTCATGATAAACCATCCAACTAATACTTTACAAAGCCTTTGAGTTCTTCACAATTCTCGACAGGAATCTGCAAGTCAGAAACCATCATTATATTCAAAAACTCGAGGGATTGTCAAGGAACACGTTGTCAAGAAATGCACTAAATCTAAGACATCTTTCTTTCCTTAAAATTTATTACGATGCATTTTTTTTCGTTTTGTACAGAAGTAGATTTTTTTTAAATGTAGGCTATAATTTAGGATATAAATCAGTTTATTATAATATATTTTCCCATCGCAGACAGGAAATCAATTCATTCCTTGACAAGACTTCAAGAGTAGCATGCAGACTAAGCGGTGATTTTAAAACACCCAATAATTGAACATACATAAAACAAGTATAACTTTATCATGGCTGGGAAAAAGGGCTCGTCTCCTGCCCCAAACCAAAACTATCTATTCTTCATTCTCCGCATAGAATTCAACCATCTGCATTCCTCTTCCAGCGACTGTAATCTGATAATGATTTCTAGAATCACAGTGGCAAAAAAAAAAAAGTCAAAAATCAGCTAAACAAGTATGAAACATAAGGTAAAACTAAAGCAAACAATAAAAATAATCACCTGCCACAAGTATTAACATCCATTGCCTCTGGCTCAGGCACACTAATAATGAGATGTGCGAACTCGATGAGTCTACCTTGGTCAAGCTTCCAGCACCTGACTCGCTGGTCAACACTAGTAGAAAAAACCCAGCTCCCATCCGTCCATACACCTTTGGTTTAGGGGGGAGTAAGGGGGAAAAAAATTAAAAAAATAAATGATTCAGGATCCACCATTGTTCCCTTACGAAATATAGAACTTGTTTGTGCACAATGTTACAAGACTGCTGTGCAAATGAAGGGTACAATATGCTGGGTGTAAATGTATCGAGCCAATTCGCAAGTTTTTCAAGTCTATTTAAAAATATTTGATTTTTATTTTAAATAATTAAATTCGAGCTGAACTTAAAACTGCTAGTGAGTTTTAATATTTTTAGAACATAATATAATTATATATTAAATAAATATATTTTGAACCTTTTAATAATATCTTGCGAACATATTCGAAGCTTTTGAGCTGAATTCGAGCTCTTATTCGAGCCAATTTTTTTTAACTATTCGAGGTTTGAATCGTACTCTAACTAAAATATATCTAATTTGAGCTTTAAAATTTTATTCATATTCGGCTCAATTTGGTTTGTTTACACCCTTTTTCATATGCCAACTATCAACAAACCTACTTCCAATCCTAATAAATTAATCTTGTTAAATTAAATTGCCATGATAAACAACAAGCTCCTCAAAATTTGACTTTAACAACTAAGTTGCTCTAAAAAAATAAAGAGAAGAAGGGAAAAGTTGAAAGACTTGTAGTTGAATACAGATAAAAGTACCTTTGACTGCAGAGCTGTGAGCAGAGATGATCTTATCCAGACAGAAAACCTTCATCTGATGGTTTAGGATTCGACAACAGTTAGTGTAATTGCTCAAGATAGTCGGCAGAACACAATCTAATTTAGCGGCGATATTCTCAGAGTTCTGACTGTAATTTCTTTCCAAGTCACATTTAACAAAATTAACTGCTTGATCATCACCGCCACTTACAACATAGAAACAGAACCTAGAGTCAGAAAGTTGGAGGTGCTTAACATCTGAGACATGAAGGCAATTGACCCCAGACTGGTGGACATTATTTAAGACATGTGCAGCAGCCAATATTGTTGTTTCAGGGATTGATTCATTCTTTTTCTGTTCTGAAGCCTGCTCTCTGACTTGGGGAGATACCAGAGGCTTTGTTTGTTCAGCAAGACAGATTTCAGATGCTCCACACACGTGACTTTGCATTTCAGGTTCCTGGGGTTGCAAAGAGAATAAACCAGGGCTACTTTGTTTTGTCAAAACATTAGGTTCACCTGATATCTTCTTAAAATTATTTGGAGTATACATGGATCGCCACCATCGACCCCCTTGACTTCCCCTACCAGTGCGTGGCCTTTTCTGTAATTCCATGTAGCTTTCTGTCTGAAGACTTGATATCCGTAGCATAAAGTTTTCGACAGATTCAGTCAGATCCCAAAATGAAATGCTTCCATCAGTGGATCCACAGATTGCCAAGTAAAGACTTCCAAACAGCATGTTTCCTGAAAAATTGGACACTGAAAAGCATCAAGAAAAACTTCATTGGACTTCAAGGGGAAAAAATCTGGGTGAATCATCTGTCATAATTTCCAACTACACAAATTGAAATACTAAGTGCAGGTTGTTTATTAAGATAATTATTTTAAATAATTGGTAGTTAAGATGGTCTTTTATCTTAATTTCAAATTTTTTATTTTCGATTAGATTGATATATGATTATATTCCTTAGTTTAGGGGAATCAGGTAGAACTAGACTCTATAAAAATTCTGTAAATCTATTCATTCAACATAGATCAATAAAGTATTTCATCCCATGTTTATCTTCCAAAACACTACACATGTAAAACGTAAGCATATCATTCAACTAAAATACCAACTTAGAAGCTCTGTGAATAACATTAACTATTAGGATTTGATTATACACTTTAGTCCTCGAATTGGACTAACCATTTTTTGTTCACATATTTGTTTAAACCTGTCAAATAAATAATTTTTTGAAAGAGGAGACAGTAAGACGCGTGAGCTAAACCATAGCATCACTATAATGCCAGGATCAAGATATTATGAATTTGAAGTTGAGCTATTATGAGCAAGTAAAGAAGTGGTTAAATGCAACTTTGACCAACACAAACTATATGATTAAAATTTTGGACCTGTTTTTACTAGATTAGTACTTTAACTAACCTTTAGATGGTGCAAGCTTAGGAATGACAACATGCTGCAAAGCTAGCACAGGTGACGGCAAAGGGGACAACAAGGCAACAACAAACCTGCCGTGAAATATATAGAAGCGAAAGAAAATTAGGGGGAAAAATCCTAATTATTTCCCACTTCAAACGATTCCGAGACACCAATGGAAGTTGCGGAAAATCCAATCTAAAAATTTAATTATTTGAACAATAACTCATCGACAGAAGTAGCATTTTCCAGAAAAAACATGTATATATTTTAAAGTAAAAAGAACAAAACAAACAAAATTAAGAAGAACAAACACAAAAAATCCATCGAAATGTCCAGGAACTAATTGGGGGGAATTCAACACGAACCAACGTTGAATAGGCATCACAAGAGCCCGTAATGTAACTGTGGCATCTGAGCAAGCAACAACAACAAAACAGACAGAAATCCTGCAGAAGAAGAGATCATGATTCTTATAAATAATACACCAGATAGATAATGACCAAAGAAATTAACAGAAATAAATGTACTCTTGTTACTTTAAACAGACCTGGATCTAGCATCTTTAACAAGAAAAGCGGAGGCACCAAGGTATCTCCAGTCATTTTCATGATTATCTTCAAGGTTTAAGTCTGTTTTCCTGTATTTTGATGAAAGTGATTCACCAGAAATAATGTCAACCGTCATCGAACTAAGATTTTCAGCGGTATCATGAACTTTCTTTGTGTTTTGTATCTTCCCATAAGTAGACAATTTGAGTGGCATATCAGTGGAAAGCCACTGAAAGGACAAAGACGGGGTTTCTGCGGTAAATGGACTAGTGAAGTTATTTCCAACTTTTTTATTTGATTCACTACATTGAGTGTGAAAGGGTATTTTGCTCATCCCAATTGTTTGTTTCCAAGCAGTTATAACCCTTTTTGCGCCAACAGAAATTAAAATAAAAATATTCTCTTGGTCCTCAAAGGCCTCAGTGTTTTCACAAACCCCATCTGGAATAAACATAAATGACTCTGACACGCAGGCTATGGATCGTACAGCTGATCCTCCAACATGTTCCCCGAGAAGCTTTGAAACTGACCAAGTCCTTGTATCTGGTTCATACCTGAAACATTTATCACAATATCACCTTGCAAAAGACTGAAAATTTGGTAAAGTTGATTGATGACTTCGCTGCAAATGACAATTTATCCACTTGGCATTGGATATCTTTGTTCTGGTATGGAGAAAAAGTTGGCATACCTCGTCAAGCGCACAGTTCCATCTTCACAACCTGTTGCAATCCAACTAGATACGGAAGAGATAAAGCACAAAGAATGTATCTCCCTCCCATGAAACTGGATATGCAGATTTCGAGGATACATCTTTCTACAATTTTCAGGAATCCAATGTTTATGAACATAAATAGTATCATCCTGTCAGAAGTCATAGAGAGATTAGTGGTATTAATAAAAAATAAAGTTACCATGCAGAGAACGCTATCACTGAACATAGAATACACAATCTTCAACACTGGATTATCATAATGCAGTATAGAAATGAGTTGATAATGGGAAAAAAGTTCAATATTCTGAGCAAGAAAAGAATCAACTAGGTGGTTTTGTTTGCATTTAACATCACAGCATCAATTTTCCCTGTCTAGTTCTTCGCCAATTTAATCCCAATGTATGTCGTAGCATAAACATGGCACAAAGTTTTCCGAAAGAATGGCGAGTCTGAAAAAAAAACAAAAAAAAGCTTATTTCTTAAGTTTTAGATTTCTGAAAGTTAGCTCTTGTTTGATACATAACAAGAAAGCATGGACACATAGTAACTATGATCCCCCAGGAAGAAAGACAGAGGAGATTCAAAGCAAGATAACTTGCGTTAAAAGGCACAAAAGAGCAAACCTTAACAAAAGAAAAACAGTTTTTCATCTCTGGCACATCACCAAGAAAATATGAATAAGGACGCCTCCATCCACCGCATGTAATTTGCATCACCTATATAGAGATGGAACCAAAAACAAATGAGTAGGGTGGTGCAACAACAAAATCATAACATTTACTAAAATGATTGAATGTTTAAATAAAATTGCATTTGCAAATATTTTATTTGTAATTTAAATCGATCTAGCACACAATATTTTCGAGGTTAATGGACAGCCTTTCATTTTGTATGTGAGCATATTATCCTAGCACAGAATTTAAGGATGACAGAAGATTTAAAATCATAATACCATCAATTACAAGGTTTCCAAGCATCTACATCACATCTTTGTTATTAACATATTATTATTATTTTTATTACATTAAGGGTGAGGGTAGGAGACAGACAATTTGATATGTTGGAATGAACTTGAATGAAATTATCATACCGCCCCATCATTTTTTCCTGCAACTTTTTTTAAGCCTAAAGGATATATCGGCAAGTAGGCCCATTTCAATTTCATCGGTCTTTAGACCCAATAAAACATAATACACGAGCCTCACAAAAGGTATAAGAGTTGTTATAGAAACTGCAGTTAATCACTAACACATTAACTATTGATAATTTTGTATAAAAAGTAACTTTTAACTTCAAATATTATTATCCACAAAAAACCAATTGTAGAAACACAATGTGAGCACATGCACACTAGTATTTATTGTTATAGATTCTATATAGAAATAGGAAATATGTAAATATGATTTACCTTGATTGTAGGAATTGTTTGTAGGGATTTGATTAATCCATTTTCCTAAATAGGACAAAAAGTCTTTTTATATATGTGCATATTAATAATGAATAAAATACACTGAAATGTATTCTTCTTTCATATTTTGTCACATGGTATTAGAGAGCACAAACAAATAGTGGCAGGGGTACGGAAATTTGGGTCACATATTTTAGTGACAATTTGTTTTCACCACCGGTAATAGGAAGAAGCGCCGCTCGCCGATCTGCAATCGCCCAGATTCCGGTCCATTGCTGCGTCACCGGCGCATCAAGGTACATTTCTCGTCCTGTCTTCGGCTTTCATTATTCCGCTCGCACTGCTCCATATACCACTCCAGTATACCTTGTTGAGTGAGCATCTGTTCAGGTGTGTGACTTTTTGTACAACAGGTTCAAAGTTTATTTTTTGATTTTTCAAATTTAGTCCTTTGTTTCCTTTGTTCTTACTGCCCTTTGGTGATATGGCTGAGATGAAATTTGTAGTGGTGTCTAACGTTGTTCCTGTGTACGCTAAAATCACGGAACATAAACTAAATGGCTCTAACTATCTTGATTGGAGTAAGACAGTTCGTCTTTATAAGCGGAGCATTGATACAGATAATCATACTATTTTTGGGCTTTTTTTTAATGTTTTTTGGACTTTTAATTTAAATTGAAGCCCAATTAAAAATAATGAAAAGTATATTTAGCAAACCAAACTTCATCTCATTATGTTGATACCATGAAATCCGCCTAGCGGCGTCTAATCCCCGCCTAGCCGTTGGTCTGACGTCCGACTATCACCTAGCGAATTTTAGAACCTTGATAACAACCCACCTACAGATAAGTCTAAATAGACGTGGTTGAAAGAGGACACTCGGTTATTTTTACAAATACTAAATTCCATTGATTGTGAGGTAATTGGTCTGATTAATCACTGTGAATTTATTAAAAAACTAATGGAATATCCAGATTTCTTGTATTCTGGAAACAGAAATATTTCTCGCATTTATGAGGTGTGCAAAGCCTTTTATCCTGCAGAAAAACAAGATAGGTCTTTTATAACCAATTTTATGAAGTTTAAAAGGACTTATGAAGAACTTAACATGTTATTACCATTCTCAGCCCTGTTGTGAAAGTTCAACAAGCTCAACGAGAGAAAATGGCCAAACTGAATTTTTTAACTGGGCTTCCTCATGAGTTTGAAACTGCTATATCTCATATTGTCTCTAGTTATGAGATTTCATATCTGCAAGAGACATCTAGTAAGGTGTTGTGTAAAGAGAATTCTTCACATGTTGGATATAATAATGCTCTTGTTGGTCGAAATAACATATCTGAATCTGGAAAACAGCAACACAAAAATGGTGGTAAAGGAGTAGGGACAAGCAACTATGACAATCTTGACACTCGACGACAAGAATACAGAGGTATTGTTTGCCATTATTGTCATAAGTCGGGCCATATGGAATGTGATTGCAGGAAATTGTAGGAAAAAAATAGTCAGCATACCTCGCAATTGGGTTTTGAGCAGTCTGTAACGATTTCCGCTTATGAATATACCAAATTCACTAAAGAATCATTAAAATCTCCACTAGTTACTGCCATCGCTAAATCAAGTAAACCAAATACATGTCTTGTTTCTCATCCACCGGGTGGGTTATTGACTCGTGCCACAAATCATATGGCATGTAATTCAAATTTGTCCTCAACCTTTCAGCCACATACCTCTACTTCTAAAGTTATTTTAGCATATGGGTCAACCTCCGCTGTTCTAGGGTCTGGCACAATTACTCTCACTCCGTCAATTCCCTTATACTCTGTCTTCAGCATACCGTCTTTACTTTAATTTCTGTACTCAAACTCACCCGTGCTCTTAACTGTCGTGTCTTGTTCTTTTCAAACTACTGTTTATTTCAGGATCTAACGACGAAGAAGATTATTGGTAAAGGACATGAGTCTGGGGGCCTCTACATTCTTGATATACAAATACCAAAGTCCATCGTCGGTTCTAGAATAACCACCCCATGTGAAGCTCGTTCTCAGTTGGGTCATCCTTCTCACCTAGTGTCGAAGAAACATTGTCTAGAATTTTATAGGCTATCCTCATTAGATCGTGTGCATGTGTTGCTCAACGGGAGCATGAGAAAGTCTATATGGAGCAACCACCCGGCTTTGTTGCTCAAGGGGAGCATGGGAAAGTGTGTTGCCTTCGAAAAGCCTTATATGGTTTGAAACAAAGCCCTCGGGCCTGGTCTTGGCAAATTTAATGAGGCGATTGAGCAGTTTGGAATGAAGAAAAGTAAGTCCAATCATTATGTGTTCTACAAACAATCTGTAGTGAGCAAATTTTTGTTGGTTGTAATGATTTTACCCTCGATCGTGAGACCACATTTAGCTTCTTACTTTTCCTTGAACCAGATCTCCCCCAACAAAGACACAATATAGAGCTATAGCAAAATCTGTGTGAGATAATGTGGATATATCAACTTCTAACTAAAGTAGGTATTAAACTCTCAATACTAGCCAAATTGTGGTGTGATAACCAAGCAGCTCTACTATCGCTTCCAATCCCGTACAAAGCATATTGAAATCGATTGTCATTTTGTACGTGAAAAGATTCAGCTAGGTTAGATCATTAAGGATACGTGAATTCGGTAGACCAGCTGAGAGATATCTTCACAAAAGCTTTAAATGCAGTTCGAGTCGATTATCTTTGTAACAAGCTGATTCCATATCTATGCTCCACTTTGAGGGGAAATGTTATAGATTGTATATAGAAAGAAGAAATATGTAAGATATAATTTACCTTGATTGTAGGGATTTAATTAGTCTATTTTCCTAACATAGGACTAAAAGTCTATATATATGTGTGTATGACTAATGAATAAGATACACTAAAATGTATTCTTTCTTCATGTTTGCCTTCATATTTTGTTACAGTACGTACGTCGAATCTAACCACAAATCCAAACCCCCAATCTAGCATTTCAGTCNTACATGTCACTTTTCAAAGTTCCAGTAAAGGTGGCTACAATGATGGAGCAAATGATGAGGACTTTTTTTGGGATGCAGATGACGGGGAAAAACATTGTCACGTGGTCGGTTGGAAGCAAGTGTGTAAACCTAAAGATAAAGGCGGTCTAGGGTTGGGGGATATATGTCTCAGAAATAAGGCATTGCTTGGAAAATGGTGGTGGAGAGGGTCAGTGGAAAGGGGGTCGATGTGGAAGAAAATTATCAAGAGCATTTACGGGATACAGGAAAATGGATGGGATTTGGGGTTGGCGGAGACAATGACATTCAGAAGTCCTTGGAAGTTCATCTTTCGGTCTTACCAGGCTTTCCATCAACTTGTTAGGGGGGGTGCCTAAGCAGGGTAATCTAATTCGTTTTTGGGAGGATATTTGGGAGGGAGATGTCTCGTTTAGAATTAGATTTCCTTCTTTATTCCGTATTTCGGTTTCTGTCAATAAACCTATCAGTCATTTCTTAGCTGATGTCAATACTGGGGGTAGTGAGGCTATCATTTGGGATGTCAGGTTTAGAAGAGACCTTACGGAGAGTGAGTTTGGGGAATTTATCATTTTGATGGGTGTTTTACAGAGCGTAAGATTGCAGATGGGAATTGAGGATTACAGAGTCTGGTTGGGAGATCCTTCAGGGTTGTTTTCTGTTAGTTCCTTTTACAACTCTTTCTTCAGTTTGCCCAATTCACATTCTTTCACTTGTTTTAATAATATCTGGAAAATACAAGTCCCACAAAAGATAAAAATTTTCTCGTGGATCGTGGCCTTGGGAAAACTTCCTACGTGCGACTCCGTGCAAAGAAGGTGGAAGAATTGTTTTTTGAGCCCGCAGTGGTGTTGCTTATGCNATATTTACCTTCATGTTTTGTTAAAGTTATCAAATCTATTAGATACCCAAATCAGCAGAGGCAAGAATGAAGGAAGAAGCATCATGGGAGATGATCTGGAGGCAAAAATAATAATTAAAGGTATGTAGATCACAATTTCAGGAAATCTATAGCATGATTTGGAAGTAAGTAGAATGTAGGTGAGGTTTTAAATAAAGGAAATCACATAGAAGGAAAAAAGAAAGTGACTAGAATGTTCGAAGGTGATTCATCGAATAGACAATTTGTTGTCCATCACAACTCCCCACTTCTTAACCCTTTTATTGAAACTCCCAATCCTTTTTTCAGAGTTCCCCATCCCTTAGATAAAATTTTATGCCGAGTTACATTTCTCTATTTGTCATTCTCCTCAATTTTTTTATTCTAATTTTTCTTATTTTTGTGGTGGAACCTATTGTTATGGATTTATGAAAGCTGGGTCCAACCAAAGAAGAAAGGCCCATAATCAAATATTGTTATACTAGAAAGAACAGGAAAGGCCGAGGTCAAGAAGGGAAATAAATGTGTAGAGTGAGACATAGTTAGTGGATGTTCATTATGTTATGTGTGAGGTTTTATTAGCTTTGGCTAGGGAGTGATTGCTTGTACAGAGGAAGACTCCGGGTCATCAATTTCCATTTCAATACATATACAATGTCAGTCAAAACTATTTGTTTCCCTTGCTTTGTTATTCTGTTCTTTTCAGTCATATTAATCGAGGACCATTCAAGTGGTTGACCTGCCCCATTGACACGACGCAGAAGAAATGGCCAAAACCTGATAAAAACTAAGATGGAAGCAATGGAAAAGGCGGTGATTAGTTCACAGGACAAGAAGTCTAGAGTAAAAAGAGACATGGAAACTCTCACAGAATCAGTGGAATATATGTCGAAGGTTCAAGGAGAGGTGGCGACTTTCATAAAAACCGTTGTAGGTCTTCTAATATAATATCAAAAGCATAGGTAGAATAACGGTGAGGGGAAATGCAGTGATGATGGAAAGGTATTTGGCTTCAGACAACCCACAACACCCACAACAAAATCTTTTAGAGAATCAATCAGAACCAACGAGACTGAACCAGGAAGAAAAGATTGAAGAGATTTAACACAGGCACTAAGGAGGAGTGAATTACCAGGTTTGATTGTTCAGATCCCCTAAGTTGGCCGGAAAAGGCTGAACACTATTTTGAAATCCATGGAACGTCTCCCAACAACCAGCTTAAACAAGCTCACATCTGTGTGGAAGGATTAACAATGGGTTTTACATTGATGCTGGCTGAAATTCCCAATATGACTTGGGAAAGGTTCATGATGAATTGATTAAGTGGTACAACAAACAAAGAGCCGCAAATCCATCTGAACTATTTCTCTCGCTTAAAAAGGAGAACAACTAATTAAAATATTCACTTGAGCAAATTGAGGTTCTTGTAGCTTAGATTGGGGATATTCCAGAGGGGCAAAGTCAAGGTTATTTTTTAAGTGGGTTGCGAGAAGAGTTGCGTTGGCGGATCAGAATTCATGTACCCCAAACTGTCATGCACACTACGGAATTAACTAGAGGCATTGAAGAAAAGTTAAACAGAAACATAATGGGTCATTGTCCACGATGGGCCAGAAGGCAGATATTCGAGGAGGATATTTTAGTGGTAAGGCTAGCCAGGCCCAAAACAAAGAAAGGGCCTGTTTCAAACCCAACCCAATATCTTCCTCCGAAGCAGAGAAGGTTATGGATTAACGGGAAAAGTTCAACCTATCATGAATCAAAAATTGTAAAAAAAAACATTACAACCACAATTTCCCGTAAATACACTGTCATTGTTGATGCAAGAGAAAAGTATGTAAATGAGGTGGACAAGTTAGAGGAGTTGAGTGATAGAATTGATTCTCATAGAGTTCCTCAACCGGAAAGATAAGGGACTTTATTTCAAGTGTGGTGAGCCTTACCACCCATTACATAAATGAGCAAGTAAATCCATGAGAGTTGTTTATTTTATTATGGAGGGGAGGGACGAGAATTATTTGAGAGGCAAGGGGGTGAAAAAAAAGAAGGGAATCCAGAGGGGGGAAACCAAGAGTTTAACACACTGAAGCTTCCCCAATACTCTGTTGGTGGCATCAATACGCTTCACACTTGTTTCATCAAGCTTCCTCTTCTTTTGGAACAAGAGCATAGCACATACTCCCAAACACCTTCAAGTGATTTACCAAAGGCTATTTTCAGTCCAAGCTTACAATAGAGTCATGTCCCAAACTACTTTTATAGGACATCTATTTTGCAAATAAATTAAATTAATGGTCGATAGCCTGCCAAAAGAATCTAATCTAGTGAGCAGTCGATAGTCTGCCAAATCTAGAATCTAATCTAGCGATCATAATCTAATAAGAAATTTAAAATACAAACTGATTTATCCTAACAACTAAGTAGATAATGGTCAATCAACACTCTCCCTCAATCTAGGTCATATATGTTGATCATGCCCAACTTGGAACTCAAATCTTAAAACACAGGTCGATGAAGACCTTTAGTCAATATGTCAGCTACTTGCACGTGTGTAGGAATAAAGTTGAGGTTAAAGATCTTTTCCTCAATCTTTTCACTTATAAAATGTCTATCCACTTCAATGTGTTTTGTCCTATCATGGTGGACCGGATTCTTGGCTATACGTATAGATGCTTGATTGTCGTTTAGTACCTCCAGAGCTCTTCAAGATTCAGTTCATTAAGTAGACTTTTCAGCCACATTCCTTCACATATACCGTGGACCACTGCTCGATATTCGGCTCAGTACTGTTGCGTGCTACCACAGACTTTTTCTTACTTTCCAAGTCACCAAATTTCCCACACAAGTGCAATAAGCTGATGTAGAGAGTCTATCGGCATGGAAACCAACCAAATCAGCATCACTATACACATTGATATCTCTATTTGAGGATTTTTTAAAGCATAATCATTTACCAGCATTTCTTTTGAGATATCTCAAAACTCGATACAATGCTTCTATGCAATCTATTGGGGGTTTTTCATAAATTAACTGATGACACTAAAAGTAAATCCAATATCAGGGCGAGTATGTTGGAGGTAAACTAGTTTGCCAACAAGCCTTTAATACCTTCCTTTGTCCACTAAGGGGCCGTCATTATTCACTCCAAGTTTAACATTAGCATCCATTGGTATATCTACTGGTTTGCACCCCAACATTCTCGTTTCTTTCAAAAGATCCAACACATATTTTCTTCGAGAAATTGAAATCCCCAAAGATGATCTAGCTATTTCCAAACCCGAGAAATATTTGAGGAGTCCCGGATCCATTAAGGAAAACATTTTTGACATCTAACTGATGCAAGGGCCAATCCAAGTTTGCAGCTATTGACAGGAGGAGTCGAATGGTTTTCAGTCTGGCCACATGAGCAAAGATTTCTCGATAAACCATGCCATATGATTGTGTGTATTCCTTTGCTACCAATCGAGCTTTGAACCTTTCTATGCTTCCATTAGCTGTGTGTTTAATAGAGAAGACCCACTTGCATCATACAATACGCTTTCCAGGTGGAAGATCGGTAATGACCCAAGTATCGTTTTTCTCAAGAGCCTTTATTTCATCAAAGGCAGAAACTTTCCAGTTTGGATCATTCAGAGGAACTCCCATGGTTGATGGAATCTGAAAATTATCTAATCTTTGAGAGCAACTCCTATGGTTGATGCAATCTGAACCTTATCTAATCCGGAAACAAAAATTTGATATGCAGGTATAAATGGTCAAGGGAAACAAAACTACATAGAGGGTGAAGTGTACAAGATCCAGTGCCATTTCTCAGTGCTATAGGCTAACCATCATGATCACTATGTTCGATTATAGGAGAATTACAATCAAGAGCAGTCATAGTTGTCAAAGGCGCCACAAGGAGAGAAACCTACGCCCGGGGCCATCCCAAGCGCAGCGATTCACTAAGGCAAGCCCAGAAGGTCACTCAAGCGCTCGCTTTTTTTGCGCGCCTAAGTTATTTTTTTTAAAATTTAAAAACAGCTTTGTTTTTTCAATTACTTGGTTAAAATAAAACTAAGGCCCAAACCCTAACAACCCAAGTCCCCAACGCAAATCAAAAGAAGGGAGCGCGCAGAAGAATAGAAGAAAAGAGTGCGCAGCAGCAGAACGAAGAAGAGAGTTCTGCTGTGAAAACTAAAGGCTCCAAAATCAGGTAAGATATTTATATGCATAAAAAATACACATGGATACTATTTAAGATACTGAAATTTAGAAGTTATTAAACAGTAATAATTTCTGAAATCTTATTTAGATATAAATTTAATTTTAAAATTAGTGAAATGACTAATAAAGTATATATTGTATGATTCTGTATGAACTATAAAATAGCCTCCTGCCCACTGCCAACATCATTTTTGACCAAATTTAAGTATATATTGTATGATTCTGTATGAACTATAAAATGGCCTCCTGCCCACTGCCAACATCATTTTTTACCAAATTTATGTCTTAAATAGGTTTACTTTCAGCATATTAATTTATGTCAAACATATGGAATCATGCATATTCATAGTTCATGGTTGCAAATTTTACACTTGTTTTACTTCAGTTTTAAATTTAAATTATGTAATGTTTTTGTTTTGTGTCTACAGGGTTTATTAATTTAAATTATTGTATATATATAATATGTTGCAATTTTTTCTCCAGATTAACGCCAACTTCTAAAATTTATAGAATCAAAAAAATCCTGGTTGGAACTATGGAAAACTAATCAATCCAAAAGAATCTAATTCCGTGCAATGTGGTTTTTGTGGCAAAATTCTCAAGGGAGGAATTTTTCGTCTCAAGCAACATATTGCGGCAAGCCATCGTAATGCCAAAGCATGTCCAAAATGTCTTGAGCATGTTAGAAATAAAATTCAAGTTTACATGTCCAAAAAAAATCAAACAGCAAATGGAAATGAATCCTAATTTTGATTAATTTGCTGAACAATCGGAAATTTTGGAAGATGATGATGTGTTTCCAATCCCTCGAAAAGGGAAACAACCAATGTTAAGTTCAACAGCGAGTTTTGCCGCCATCCCCACCGTTTTCTCAAGTCAAAAGACAAAGACTGTTGGTCCTTCATTATATCTTTGTCAATAATATGGGTGAAGTTGTGAATCAAGGAAAAAAAAGAGCAAAAGATTCAAAGAAATATGATGAAAGTCAGAAAAATGTGAGAGACTTTATGGCGAAATATTTTGTCAAATTGATGTACGATGCAGGTACTTCGTTCAACGCTGTAAAGTATGATAGCTTTAAGTAATTTTGTAAAGCTACATCTTACTATACTTATGATTGGAAGCCCCCAAATTATCATGAAGTCGGGGTAACTTATTTAAATAAAAAAAATACAAAGTACGAAAAAATTTAAAGAGAACAAGGCAGACTATAAAAAATATGGATGCTCATTAATGGCTGATGGATGGAGTGATGGAAAAAATATAACTTAGATTAATTTTTTGGTGAACGGTCCAAGAGGACAGTATTTTTGCAATCTGTGGATGCCTCCGGCTTTTCTCATACAGGTATCGAGTTGTTTGACTTACTTGAAAAGTATGTAAAGCAAATTGGTCCAAAAAATATTGTTCAAGTGATTACAGATAATGCCTCTACAAATATTTCAGCAGGTATGAAATGTGAATTCAAGTGGTTAATTTCTAATAAGTATTAGATTTGTTACTTATATGTAATAACATAAATCTCTAATATGCAGGAAAACATTTGATGTTAAGATTTCCACACATATTCTGGGCTTCATGTGCTGCCCATTGTTTGGATTTAATGCTTGAAGATTTGTTCAAAATTCCAGTACCGAAGAAGGTTTATGAGAGGGGCATGATGGTGAAGGTGACTTGAGAGTTAGAGAGTCGTATGTGCTCAGAGAATCCGCATTTTTTTAGAGTTGTGCGTTGTAATCATGAGTTGTATATTATTCAATTGTATTGTACTTCACTTCTGATTTCGAGCACAAAATCTTTGTAAAGAGGGGAGGATGTAATGACCTGATTCTTTATTTAGAATGAAATACTAATAAAGACATAATTAAAGAGTTGTTAATTAAGCATTATTAAAAAATTCATTAATTGAAGATCAACATGTTAGAATCCATCGAATTTAAAACGAACTACTCAATCTACTTCGGATTACATTATCCCGTGAAATCCAACTAAAACGAATGAGATTATAATACGTGGTAGATAAGATTGAGTTCGGATCTTCTGAACTAGTCCGAATACATTCTATAAATAGAAGCTGATTTCATTTGTTTTTTACACTGCTTTTCCTCGACTTCTCTAGAGTTCTAGCTATATACTTTAGGTTTTCTGGCCAGTTTATAGGGCAGTGTAGTGTTGGGAAGCTTTGGAGCTAGTGTCGACTCGATGAGGGGTCGATGAACTAGGACACGCAGATTGAGACGTCATGAGCGGGCTGACGACGGACGCATGTATAATCCTAAAAACTTAAATAGTGATTTAAGGATCATTATGAAGAACATTGAAACATGTTTAGTAATTCTAGATCTGGCATGATAGTAATTTCAATATGTTGGTATGGTCTAGGTTCAGACGAGAGAACTTTCTATCAGATTGTTTGTGAGGTACGTGATGTACTGACTGAGATATCCAAGCGTAGTATACACACTTATATCCTGCATATTTATCAGTCGCATGATACATGTTTTACTATTTTGACATATTATGCATGACATAGCACGTTGGACCTGATATATTTTGAGATATACCTCGTTTGTTGGGGCTGTTCAGCCCTATTCTGTATCGTAGACGATTGGGTATCGAGAGCTACAATGTCCCAAGAGACCCGCAGGCTCTGATGACCCTAGACATTGTAGGTTCACGTCTTAATGATTATGAGAGCCAAAGCATGTCTAAGGCAGATCAGAGACTACATACTCAGGCGCCTCTAGACTGAGCATTAGATTTTTGACTTGATACTTGATATCCGAGCATATTGCATCACATGCATCATATCAGTTTGTATACTCGTACATTCTCGTATCGGGGGACTGTCGTTAACGTCCTTGTTTTCATCTTGGACACCTCATTCCACGGAGCAGGTATTAGGTTGGACGGTTAGGACGGCCAGGGCAGTGGCTATAGCAGTTAGCTTTTCGATGGTGATCCAGTAGAGATTTTATTTGGTTTCTCGTATTCTCATGCATGATTATTTCGATCTGGTTGTATTAACGATTAAGACTGAGATATAAGGGCTGAACTCTCGAGGTCAACTTTTTGGTCGGTTATTTCGTTTTGCATTACAAATCAATGAGCCTCTTCTCTCCTAATTTCAGAAAAAACTTCACATATAGTGGGCAGAGGCTTGCCCACAGAATCCAGCCTCTAACCTCATCGAGTTCTTTGTTTAGGCCAGCCAAGAAAACAAAAACTCTACTCCTTTCAACCTTCTTCTTGTACCTAGAGCTGTCATTAGGATTTCTCATTTTTCTTCAAACATATCCAATTCCAGCCACAAAATCATCACTTCATTGTAATATGTGTTTACATTTTTGTTACCTTGTTGCATCCTCCACATCTTTGTGTTTAATTCGAATAAGTGGGAATGATTTTCAAGATCCGAATATGTCTCCTTTATCGCTTCCCAAACGTCACAGGCAGTGTGCAAAAATAGGAAGGGCTTTCTCACATTAGGTTCCATGGATTTAATAAGCCAAGCAGTGATCATGGAGTCTTCCGAGCGTCATTGGAGATATTTTGGATCATCGATGGCTGGAGATTTTGATTCCCCGGTCAAGAAGCCCAATTTTCACTTTCTGTTAATCACTAGCCAGACAAATTGAGCCCATCCCAAGTAGTTTCTGCCATTCAATTTATGAATGGTAATTTGCAGAGAAGTTTCAGAAATTGGCATCGTCTGTGATGGTTGCGAAACCGTCCTTGTTGAAGTAACTCAGCATCGCTGTTGGATGTTCGAGAGCTTGAGCCCATCATCTCTGTTTTATAGTCCATTTTATTCCTGATGTTTCTGGGCCCTTTTTTAAATAATGAGATGCTGGGCTTATTGGGATAAAGCAACAGGTTGCATCTTGCAGCAGAAGAAAACCAGCGTCATTTGTGCAAAGAAATTGGCAGCGTAACACATAAGAAGCGCGGAAGAAGTGCAACACAACGCTGGGTAGGGTTCTGTGTTTTTCAGGAAGACCGAGAACATCCAATTGAAGGGCTCTGCGGGTGCTTTGCAAATTTGCAAAGCCTAGTTTTTTTTTATTGAGCCGTGGCTCTTGATACCTTCTCGAATAGAGAAGGAGAAAACATGGGTAAGAAAATATTATTTTATATTATTCATCGGTTAAAGATGTGTACAATGGCCAAAAAAGAGTAATTCATGGAACAATTCCAGCCTAAATAGTAGTGACAATTTCTGATTTTATGGTAAATTGCTACTTTACAAAAAATAAAAATTCCAAATTTATCGACATTTCTTTAACTTTTAAGATAACAATAGGTTCCCGGTTATATACAGACAAAATAAGGAAGTTGCACGAGCACTTGAGACATTGGGAGAGAAGGAAGGAAGCTAGGAAGAAAGAGTACCTTTGTCTCAGCAGTTAAGTTCCATATTACAAAATTTGCAGACGCAAAACCAATTGCATAGTTGCCAAAGGTAGAATCATCAAATTGCTCAGCTGCTCGGATGACACTTAGTTCTTTCACTTGTTTCATCCCTAGAAATTCCAAATTAAGAAGATGTTTGTCATGCTTCAAGTAGCATATACATCCATCTGCTCCAGTCTGTGGACGAAAAGCAAAAAGGGGAATAACCTAGAGAATCAAATTCCCACACACCAGTGAAAAATAAATGTACAACATTTATATCTCACACGCAAGACCGCAAGAATAATATAATATTCTTAAATTCGTGATATTCAGTATCAGGACTGCAGAATCATGCCATACCGAACGTATTTCCACTTGATCATAACAAAAACCTGCAACAGAAACACTGCATACACTTGATACTCCATGGGCTCCCTTGAAATAGTTCACTGGAGATATGTCTATATCTGCAGCAGCCGAGTGACCACTCAGTTCTCTCCTTGGCAAAGAGAACAGTAGCAAATTACCGCGTATGTCCCCACAAACTAGCACCTGTAGACAATTAAGATATCAACGTGGAAAAATATATCGTAGATAGTAGCATGCGCCCATGTTTTCATGTTTAGGCATCCCAGTAGAGGCCATTATACATGTAGCATTCATAGGATGTGACATAGTAATTAAACTGAAAAAACTAACCCCTTCCATAAACGATGGGGCATAATATCACCAAAAACTGACGGGGAAATGAAAGAAAAGTCACCTTGTCATCAAATGAGACATCCACACACATTATTCGCAATCCAAAGCATGAAACAAATTCTGCAAACAAGCACACATCATAACTTCTTGCACCATTGAGAATCGGAAAAGGCATCTTTTGGTATATACTCCAGAGCTTCAATCTACCTCCATGATCAGTGGTGAAGACGAACCTGGGTAACAGAGTTACCAAAGAAATAAAGTCCAATATTTTCAATGTATTAATCAAAATAAAGAACATTGTGATCAACATTAATCCTTTATATGCTTGACATTTGAAGAAAAGCAAATATTGACTCATCTCAAAATCTGCCAGTAATTAAATTATCAATACCTATTTTTTACAGACCGGCACCAAAAGATACCCAAGAGATGTCTCTCCTCTTCAGCAGACCAACTAAAATTAAGTTCAACATTTGGCCCTGAAACACATCCAACAACCAGGACAACTGTCATAGTTCCTTTACCATCTCCAACAGCAACCCAATCTTCAAATCCACCAGAGAGGTCCGAACAGTTTGATAACAAGTCCATGCAAATGATAGGCGCCTCCTCACCGATATGCACAAGTTCAGTCCATTTGACGGCCCCATCGTTACACAGACAGGCGTGATACAGATAACCATTATTGGTTGCAACATAAAGAGAATCTTCACGCGAGAAATGCAAGCATCGCACATATTCACTTTTGCTGCAACAACACATAGGAGGTAAGAAGTATCGATGTGAGGGTGTAGCGACAGCAGAATAAAAGCACCAATATATCAGAGTGTAGTTTTAGAACTAATTATACAGAAATGGAAAAGGAAAGGGCATGAAACTGTTGCCTATATAATTATAAACTCATAAAATAGCTCGTGTATAGAATCATGAAAGAGCTCAAGTTAAATTGAAAGAGCGTTTTTAAACTCCGAAACAAATACTTAACAGAAACAAAAAGGTTTGATTGTATTTGTGCATAACATCATAGTTTTTTTTATAAGAAACGATATTTTATTAACAATATAATAAGAGTTAATTACAATCAGTGGACTAGTGGTCCACTTTCAACAGAAAGTACATAATATCAATGATCTATTAATGATACACATAAAGCTCAATCTCTCAATATATCTGAGATCGACACGTCTTAAATTCATCATGAGTGTCAATCCACATAGCAACTTTGATCTTGATTTTATCCCAGCACTCGTCTCTATTGTCTTCCGAATCTTCAAAAATTCTTCGATTTCTTTCTAGTTATACTGTCCAACATATGCCTTGAACCACCACTTGCCAAAAAGTTCTTCGTCTCCTACCAGTTAATTGTCCTAGATCTATAGCGAATAAATCATTCGTTGACTTAGGCACCACCCAAGCCAAGTCCATTTCTTTCAAAGCTCTAGCCCACAAGCGGCTCATGAATGCACATTGAATTAGCATATGATCATGTGTTTTCGTATCATTCCTACACAAACACACACCAATTGGGGCTCATAGCAATTGAGGGCCACTTTTTTTGCATCATCTCCGAGGTCGGCAGCTTACCCAGAATCGTTGTCCACGAGAATACCTGAATCTTTGTTGAAACCGGGACCTTCCAAAAAAACACGGAAATAAGGAAAACGGGAAAGCAACTTTGGGCAAAAAACTCAAAAAAGATTTTACTGAGAAAAGACAATAAAGATCCCCACTCTGCACTCGATAGTCATCTACCCCTTCAATAAATCTAAGCCTATCTAACAAACCTAATAACTCAGTCAACTCTAAAAACTCCTCATCTCTCACAGTCTTTCGAAAATGCAAATCCCATGATTGGGAAGGCGACGAATTGTCAAAGTGAACAAAGTGTGATATAGGTAAATTATGAACTGCGGATAGCTGAAATAAAGCAGGAAAAAGGTTTTTAAAGGAATAATTCCCCCACCAACTATATTCCCAAAATCTTGCCTTGAAATAACACCATAGTTGTAATAGGCGCAAAGTGTTATCGGAACCCGAGGCGCAAGGTGAGGCGCGCGCCTATCGAAGCAAGGTGCACTGTTTATTTTTAGAAAGATATATTTATCTACTATTATTCTATGGTGAAAATACTACTATTTATACAATTACGGCTATTAATCTTCGCACAGATATATTATATGGCAAAAATATATTTATCGACCACTATTATATGGCAAAAATAAAATTTTAGAAAAATATATTTAGCGACTACTATTTTATGGCAGAAATACATATTTTCAATATGCAGTAATTAATCGAAACTTTCATTATTGGCAGATCTCTTCTTACTTTTATTTTTCTTATCTATTTTATTGGAATTTTATTTGAGTATGTTATAAGAGAATCTGCCATTACCAACAGATTTTTTCCTTACTTTTATATTTCTTTCTTAAGTAGTTAGTGTAGGAATTTTCTCCATTAATTTGTCTTGTCAATCAATTTAGATCCTAGTTTATAGCTGCAAGACAACAACCTATCTCTATATATGTATTTTTCGAATATTTTAGGGAATAAAGCCTTAATAAGATTTAAAAAAGGAACTTAATGCCTTTCCACAAGAATGCCTGGAAAGCTCGAAATAAAGCCTCGATAAGATTAAAAAATGTAACTTAATTCCTTTCCTTGAGCGAGCCTAAGAAAGCTTCCGAGGTGCGCTCGAATATTTTAGGAAATAAAGCCTTCAATTAAATTAAAAAAAGTAAACAATTAATGTATTTCCTCAGGTGTGCCAGAGAAAAGCTTCCCAGGCAAGTCCAGGCGCGTGCTTGGGTGCATATCCAAGCGCGGTAGTCTCGCCTAGTGGCACCTCTCACCTTTACAACTACACATAACACTATCAAAACACATCATAAACAACTCAAAAAACCTCACCGAAGGCATTCACTGGCCTAAAATTTCCCAACTAATAAATCCAAACATAATATACAAAATCCGGCAAAAAAAGGCAATCTTGCTCTAATCACGCCAGAGTAAGATAGCAGCATCAATGAACACAGACACTTCAATAGAATAAGTATTATATGCTTCAACGGAGTTGATAATTGATTTGGTGGGTTGATCATTGAAGAATTTGATAAACTGAATTCTTAAATTTTATTAATGTCAAACAGAGTATAAATACAAGGAACAGAGATATGGAAATATCATAAAACTAAGAAACAGAATCAAATAAAATCAGGAACAAAATAAAACTAAATCAAATCTAGGATTCTAATCTTAATAAAAGCAAACTAAATATTACGTATCTCTCTCCTAACTTTTAATAATTCGACACTCCCCCTCAAGTTGGGACGTACGGTCATGATGAACAGGGTCTTTAGCAATGCTAATCGCAGCTTGATTATCGCACTTGAGGATCACAGACTCATGGTACGGCATCTTCAATTCGGTCATCATTCTTCTAATCCATATCCCTTCACACGTAGCTAAGGACAACGCCCGAAACTCAGCTTCAGCACTGCTTCTTGACACAACGTGTTGCTTCTTGCTCCTCCAAGTCACCAAATTTCCCCATACGAAGGAACAGTAACCTGTAGTAGATCTTCGGTCAAAACGACTTCCTGCCCAATCAGCATCCGAAAACATAATGATGTTACGATCATCATGTTTCTGAAATAAAATCCCTTTTCCGGGAGACTTCTTCAGATACTGAAGTATGCGGTAGACTGCATCCATGTGGCATTGCTTCGGATTATGCATGAACTGATTTACGTAGCTAACCGCGAAGCCAATGTCTGGTCGTGTGTGCGACAAATAGATCAATCGTCCCACCAACCGTTGATACCGTTCTTTTTCGACGGGATCTCTTTCGGGTACACGTTCAGCCTCTCGAGTCGATACCATTGGTGTGCTTGCAGGTTTACAACCGAGCATCCCAGTATCGCTAAGTAGATCGAGTACATGTTTCCGTTGAGAAACGGATATGCCCTTCTTTGAAAGGGTAATTTCCATACCTAGAAAGTAGCGGAGAGGTCCCAAATCCTTCACCTCAAACGTCCGAGCCAACATAACCTTGATACTACTGATTTCCTCTTCATCATCTCCAGTTAATATAATGTCATCCACATACACAATAAGGATGGCAATTCTATTATCTTGAGAATGTTTAACAAAGAGCGTATGATCCGTTTGGCACTGGACAAACCCCTGGTCTTTAACCACCGTGGAAAACTTTCCAAACCACACTCTCGGCGATTGTTTGAGACCGTAGATGAACTTATGTAGTCTGCACACTTGATTCCCTGGTTTATTCGGAACCACTAAACCGGCGGGAACTTCCATATACACTTCTTCCTCTAGGTCCCCATTAAGAAATGCATTCTTAATGTCCAATTGATGTAATTTCCAATCGAGATTCGCTGCTAAGGAGAGGAGGATCCGGACAGTATTGAGTTTTGCAACCGGTGCAAATGTCTCTTCATAATCGATCCCATAAGACTAAGTAAACCCACGAGCCACTAATCGAGCTTTCAATCTCTCAACACTTCCATCAGCGTTAAACTTCACCGTAAAAATCCATTTAAAACTCACCGCTCTTTTACCAGGTGGCAATTCGGTAATCGACCACGTACCATTCCTTCCTAGAGACGTGAGTTCGGATTTCACTGCTTCAGCCCAACCCGGATGCAGAAGTGCTTCCTGTATGGTATTCGGAATGTAGATATTATCCAGCTTCGTGACATATGCTCGGTAGGACTGGGAGAGACGTCCGTAGGAGACCCACCTATCAATCGGATGGTTAGTGCATGTACGAGTACCTTTCCGTAGAGCTATAGGCAAGTATTCCAGATTCTGATTCTGAGGGGCTGGAGTCGGAGCGCTTAGTGTAGTTGTCTCCGGAATTGGGATCGGTGTAGTGGTATCTTCAGCAGCAAGTGTAGGATGTGCTGAGCTTCACACTCCCCCTGACCTCGTCGCCACTGACCTCGCGTATTAGATTGGAGGTTTGGCGAGATGGGTGGACTAACATGGGTTTCTGTAGCTGGTGGGTTTGGGTTCGGTGGGACAATAGGTGTAGTTGACTCAGGTGGTTCAGGATCAAGAAGGATTTTACAAAACGGGACTTCGATTGTAGATTTTCTCCCCTTTAAGGACAGTTTTGGGGTAATATGAAGTATCCTCAAAAAAGTTAACATCCATAGTTGTGAATATTTTTCAAGAGACGGGGCAGTAACATTTGTATCCTTTTTTGTTAGAGGGGTACCCTATGAATACACACTTGGTAGCCCGAGGATCAAGCTTACTACGGGAATGAGGGTAGATGCGAACGAAAGCGGTGCAACCAAATATTTTTGGTGGGAGATGAGACGATAATGTACTAATATGTGGGAACTGGACGATAGGGTTTGAAAAAGGGTGACATACCGCACGACCAGGGACGGGAGCCGATTGATAAGATAGGCAGCAGTCAAAACAGCCTCTCCCCACAGGTATTTCGGCACATTCATGGAGAATAGTTGGGAACGTGCGACCTCTAAAAGGTGACGGTTTTTTCTTTCAGCAATCCCGTTTTGTTGCGGTGTGTCGACGCAAGAGCTGATTTGGACAATGCCCTGATTGGTGAAATAGGATCCTAAGGTGGTGTTGAAGTAGTCACGGGCATTATCAGACTTGAGACGAATACGGGTATTGAATTGTGTTTGGATCATAGTGTTAAAGGCTGGAAATATATGGGCGAGATCAGATTTGTCCCTCATAAGAAAGACCCATGTAAGGCGGGTATGATCGTCGATGAAGGTGACGAACCACCGGGCTCCATTTATATTGGGTACCCGAGATGCGCCCCAAATGTCACTGTGGATGAGTGAAAATAGTTGAGAAGGTTTGTATGGGATAGGATTATATGAGACCCGAGTGTGTGTTGCAAGTTGAAAGATATCACAATGAAAAAACCTCGACTTTTTATTAACGAATAAATTCGGATACAATTTTTCAAGATAAAAGAAAGTTGGATGACCTAACTGAAAGTGTAAGCGCATAATGAAAACCAAAACTAGAATTTGAACAGGAATGGGAGCGAGACTCGAGGCTAGATAGACTTGTATTGAGGAAATAGAGGCCTGAGCACATCCTAGCACTGCCAATCGTCTTCATCGATCCCAACTCCTGGAAAAAACACACGTTATTGGAAAAATTAGCCGAGCACTGTTCATCGGTTGTCAATTTACTAATGGACAATAAATTGCAATCCAAAGAAGGAACATGCAACACAGATTTAAGAGTAAGGTCGGAGGAAATCTGTACGGATCCGAAACCAGCAATCCGGGTCTTGGTACCATCCGCAATCCGAACATGGAGAGAGTCGGTATTGGGTTGGTATGTTGTAAAGAGATTCCGGTTGCCGGTCATATGGTCGGAGGCACCCGAGTCGACAATCCAAGAACACGAGAACTGCTGAGCGGAAATTAGAGCAAGAACTTCTGTACCTTTGGTAGCGTGAAGGCTGGTGGATTTAGATCCAGTAGCATGTTGCGCTAAGGTTGCAGAAATGATTTGTTGCCGTGCTTCAATCGGTTGAGGAGAGAACGGACTGTCGTTGGCCTGGTCGCCTGAGGGCTGAACTGAGAGGCCGCGGTTGGTCTTGGCAGTCGGAGGACGGGAGGATTTCCAATCAGAAGGTTTGCCTTGGAGAACCCAGCAAGTGTTCTTCCTGTGCCCTGGTTTGGAACAGTGCTCACATGTTGGCCGTGACTTACGCCTCTCTTGTTGAGTTGCTCCAATAGCACTGAGTGAAGACCGAGGAGCGCAGAACCATCAACCGAGGTAGAATGTGGTCCCATCATGACCTTCTTGCGGCTTTCTTCGCGGCGAATCTCAGCAAAAGCTTCTCGAAGACCCAAGAATGGCTTGGCACTCATTACTCTGCCTCGAACATCATCTAGTTCTTTGTTGAGACCGAGTAGAAACTTGAAGGTGCGCTTCTGCGATAGCGCTGACCATCTTCCGGACACTTCCAAGCGTGGGTTTCAAAAACATCAAGTTGTTGCCATTGTTTGGTGAGGGCATTATAGTACTGGGTGACACTGAGTTCTCCCTGCCGGAGGTCGTGAAGGGCTGATTCAATAGCCGACAGTTCCGAGGTGTTATCGGAACTTGAATACGTCTCACGGACTGCCTCCCAAACATCTTTAGCAGTCTCGTAGAGAAGGAAATTCTCACCTACTTCCAAACTCATGGAATTGATGAGCCATGACATGATTAAGTGATTCTCTGTCTTCCACTTCTTATAGCCGGCATCAGTCTTTGCTGGGGCTTCAATTTCTCCGGTGAGGTACTCTTCTTTGCCACGTCCACAGATGAACATTCTTACGGATTGGGACCATTGCAAGTAGTTCGGACCTGTAAGGCAGTGAGGAGTGATAAAGAGAGAGTTATTGGAAGGGTTGGGATTCAGCTCAAGGATATCGGATTTTTCCTCCGAAGAGGTTCCTGTGGCGAAACCGTGTTTTACCATTATAGCTCTGATACCATAAAGAATTTGATAAACTGAATTCTTAAATTTTTTTAATGTCAAACAGAGTATAAATACAAGGAACAAAGATAAGGAAATATCCTAAAACTAGGAAACATAATCAAATAAAATCAGTAACAAAATAAAACTAAATCAAATCTAGGATTCTAATCTTAATAAAAGGAAACTAAATATTACATATCTCTCTCCTAACTTTTAATAATTCGACAATCATCATTTCAACACTTACTTTACAATACAAATATGATTTAAGTGCATGAGAAATGTCTAGAACTTTGATAACCAGATTAAAAATTATACCTGTCAGTGAGGCCAGCATGCCCAGAAGAATTGGGTATTGAAAGAGCCAAGAGTTTCTTCCCCACACTGAAATCCTCTGTGACCATGGTAGCATCCGAACCTTTATGAGATTTGTAAAGATGGCGGACTTTTATGGCAGAATCGAAACCAGCTGTGATAAGAATCGAAGAGCTGGGTTCATACAAACAACGCCATACTCCCCTCCCACTGTAAAAATAACAATAGGAATCTAAGGTTGGTTGATGAGTCTAATTATTAAGTATCGAGTGAACAAGTAGATGCCAGTCCCGACAAACTTCTTTCACAAAATCAAACAAAACAATGAAATTTGACTTAAAGAGCATGATGTGTTGAGAATACTTGAGGTGCAATAAATTTAAATGCTTTGCACGAAGAATAAAATAGATGAATTGATTATAGATAAAACAAATAAAGGACCATGAATAGGTATCCATAACAACCAAGTTTTAATCAAAATTGCAAAACTTACGTATGCTCCTTGATCACATTAAGTTCTCTACCATCGTGATCCCAGACTCGGCATGTGCAGTCCTCACCAGCGGTGATGATGAACTGAATCCAATTAAATAAGTAAATAAATCTGGACTATAAAAATCCTTTGCTCCATATGCAAAATGTAAGTAATTAAATCATGAAGTTATTGCGTCCAGTTTGCTTCCTACTGCTAGAAGCTTTTATGCAGTACAACAAAGACCCAACTGATTGAGTTCAAACTACAGGCTGGGCACACTTGAACACCCCCAGCCAAGCCTCCTTGGTCAATTCCTTTGCTAAGCCCGTTCATATACTCTCCTAACCACGAGATATGAATGCTTATGACACAAATTTTCAATTTGAAATGTCACTTAATAAACTTACTTCGGTCAAATCCAGAACATACAAGAATTTTGGCTTACTTTCTTGATGCAAAATAAAAACACAAGAGTCAACGCAATAAGAATAAATAATATGAATGTCAGTGAAAGGCTATTGAATTCACACAATATGAAAAAGAAAAGAAATTGAAAGGTGTAAAAAAGTACTGAGGTAACTCGTTAAAGGAGTTCATACATTGTAAAGATATACTTTTCGCGGCAACCATGATACAAATAAGTAATTTTTTCATACAGGAAATCATAGATTTATAACCGCAAACTTACAGAGTCAAATATACAACAGTCCCAAATTCTGGCATTGTGGCCAAATAGAACAAGGCCTCCAGATTGATTGGCCCCATTCTGCACAGAACAGTCAGAACTAAATCCAAGAGGTCCTTTTTCCGCATGAATTTCCCAAATTCGAGAACTGCACAAATGAAGAGATCACATACGGATGTCATGGGTATCTAGCTCCTTGAATAGAGAGTATGAACCTAAGAGATTATATACCTACGATCATCAGAAACTGATACAAGTTTTGATCCATTAGAGAACCATGCAATTCTGAAGATTGAACCTTCATGTCCAATAAGCCTGGTAATGAGATAATCCTCGTACTCCACACCATGAAGCCGGGAGTCCTCATCGATCTGAATGAGGTCTTCGGCGCTATCTCCATGAATTGTGGCATATTTCTTCCAAACCACTTTCCATACAATAATCTGCCAATATCAAATAGATTCTCCGGCTTCACACTTAATAAGCTTTTTAACAAATGAAACTTGAAATAAAGAATTTTTATGCAACATAAAAATTCTTCAAAATACTGGAAGTCACAGCAATGAATGGTGGAAAAATTTATATTATGAACAAAGGGTACTGCAATGGGAGAAAGAGGTACATAGATAATTTGTAGCATAACTCACGCAAGCCCATTCATGAAATTTTTATCACAATGAAATTTCAATTTCTCAAGGCAAAAATTTGTGAGATCCACGTTGCAGAGATTTCTATGCAAAAGCATTGAATCTAACCCAGAGGCCTTGTAAGTACCTTCGAGATACCTAGGATGAAACTTGGGTGAACCCAAGAAGGCAAGAACTTAATTCAATGACAGTGGGAGAAAAAGGACAAGTTGGGGAAACAATAGAAAAACATAACTAAGTACATAACAACATAACTAAGTACATAACAATCTGAACATGAGGAAATGCATGTTGTCGCTTTCACAGAGAGGAGTTCATGGTCAGAATATAAGGATGAGGAAAAGGAAGGTAAGATACCTCATTGAAGATCGTACCAGATGCAATAAGGAGAGATTCAATTTCGTTCCCCATCATTCGCATGGAAAACAACAGGCACCTCTCTATAATTCAAATGGTTAGAGAAAAGAGTTAAGTGAATCTAAAAAGTATTATGTTAAGAAACTTAAAAACAATAAGGATTTATTAGCTTTCTTAATCAAATGTGTAGCTTCTAAATATCCTTTCGTTATGCCTCTTTGTTTGAATAGTAAAGCAGATGTTTCAACTTTTTTGGAATATCCATATATTGTAACTATATTTCAAAAATAAGAAAAATATTTTAACCAACTAACCTGAGCACTCAACTTCAAAAAGTATATCAACTCTTAAAATATCCCACAGGTGCAAAGAGTTGTCACTACACCCAACGGCAAGATAGGATGTCACCGAGCTTGAAGTTGCAGTATCCTAGTAGAATCAAAGCTTGTTAGAATTAAAAATATGTTAGCATAAATAATGAGTTGTAAATATTTGCTTAGTTGGCTAGTTAGCTGGTTATATGACCCAATTAGTATTTATAATTGACAGTCGGACATAACTGACTTCTTCTTCAAGAGATTAACATCAATGAATGAATTTTTCTCTCTCCTGGTTTCCTGAATTTTAATCAAATATGGTCGAATTTATAATTTGACATTGTATCAATTATCAACAGGAATTAACATCACTCCGATCAGTTAGATTATCATTGATTGATTATTGAATTTTTCTTCAATCAATTCTGCAGTCAAAATGTCAGGAGCTGACGAATACCAGCTCTTCAAGCTCCTCCAATGGCAAAACCGTGATGATGATCCACCAGGTCCCTATTTCCTCCATCACTCAGACAGCCTAGGGTCAATCCTCATCCACAGCTTCTTATGAGTGAAAATTATGCAGACCCAGTTAAAAACAAGATAGGGTTTATAGATGGATCAGCGAAGAAGCCTGAAGGAACTGATGTTGCTCTTCTTCTTGGATCACGAACAACAATGTCATGATACCATGGATGTTGAATTCAGTGTCCAAGGAGATTTCCACCAGCATCACATTCACAGAATCTACTGTGGACATTTGGATCGATCTTAGGGATCGATTTCAGCATAGCACCGAACCACATGTATTTCAATTACGCAGAGAACTAACCAATCTTCATCAAGATTCTGTCCGTGGGTATTTTTCGAAATTGAAAGCGTTATGAGAAGAGCTTAGTGATTACGGACCATCACAATCTTGTGACAAATATACGGAGGAATAAAGGATCTCAACGCGTGCTTTGCTGTTCCAAACCAAGTTCCAAAATTAAACTGAGGGAAGTTGTCCTTACTGCAACCCACATTATTCAAAACCTGGGGCAATCAAACCCCTATGCAAATTATTTTTTAGTTTTAACCTAATATTTGAACCAAAAATATTGTCACTCCTCGAGTCTTTGGTTGTCCTGGTTTTGTTCATGTGTCTAACCACAACAGAGGTAAATTAGATCCCTGAACAATCAAATGTGTCATTGTTTGGTGTTCTCCGACGCAAAAAGGCTACAAATGCTATCACCCACCTACCTGAAAATTTTACACCACTGCTGATGTTACACTTGAGATGGGCCAAATTTTTTTCTATCAACCTAATCATCAGGGGGGATCTAACTCTATTGGGGAAGATAAAGCTGAAGACTTATTCTTCCTTGACATACCCATCTCCCATACTCATCTCAGTCCAGTTTACCTTCACAAGAACCATCCTTGTAGCCCGAAATATCCCCACAATAACCTAACCCCGAACAGTTGAAACAGTCCCTACCAATGACATGCTTGACACTAGGAGGTATGCACAGGTGTACTCGAGAAAGAGAGATCCAGAATCTCATAATGTTCCAACCCGAAACTCAACTCCTACTCATGAAAATGAGGTATACACAAATTCGATTTCTTCTTCATCTGATTATAATTTCGCCAATGCCCTAAGAAAAGGGACGAGATTGCACTAAACATCCAAGGTATCCGTTGACCAAATCAGTGTTTTCCACAGGTTTTCTCCATCTAACAAAAGTTTCTTGGCCAACTTAAACGACATCCGAATTCCTAATACCTTATCTGAGGCTTTATCTGATGAGAAGTTGAGAGAAGCTATGAAAGTAGAGATGGAGGCACTTGAGATTCACAGAACTTGGGAAATCGTGGAGCTGCCACAAAATAAAACTGCAGTGGGATGCAAATTGATGTTTGAACCGAATTACGGATCAGACAGGCCACCAAAGGGATAACAGACGAGGTTGGTTGTTAATGGCTATATACAAACCAATGGAGTGCACTATCAAAAGACATTTTCATCGGTAGCTAAGATGAATATAGTGAGGGTTTTTTTTTTATAAGAAACTTGATATTATTAATAAATAAAGTTTTACAATACTAGCGGATAAGTGATCCGCACGAGGAAAAGTACCACAACTTAGAAAGTACTAGCCTACTAACATCATACCCATACATATTTCCAATCCCTAATCAAATCAGAAATAGGCAGATGTTGAAAATCTTTAATATTTATTGTCCAACTCGCAACCCTGAACTTGATCTTATCCCAGACTTCCTCTGCTGTCTCCGTATCCTCTTGAAATATTCTTTTATTTCTTTCTAACCATATAGACCAAAGCGTACAGTGTATGACAACGTGCCAGAAGCTCATAAATTTTCTGCTTGGAACTCCCCCCGACTCCATGATGATCATATCTGCCGCCTTCCTCGGAAGTACCCATTGAAAACCCAACTCACGCAGAACTTTTGTCCAAATATCTTTTGAGAAAGAGCAATGCACCAACAAGTGATCCTGATTTTCTTCTCGCTTCTTACATAAGGTGCACCAATGAGGGCATAACATACATAGAGGCCACCTTCTTTGAATCGAATCACAAGTGGGGAGTTTTCCCAGAGCCACAATCCACGCAAAAACCTGAACTTTATGAGGGATCGGTACTTTCCAGATTTTTTCGAAGTAAGGAAATAAGATAAAGATGAGAAAGGAAAGAAAAAATTATAAAAGGATCGAACAGAAAACTGACCTGAATGATCTCTCAACCAGACTCTAAAATCCCCCACTCCCCTCTCTAATCTAACCGAGTCTAAAACCCCTAAAAGGTTAGTGAACTCACCCACTTCGACCTCATTTAGCTGTCTTCTAAAACGGATGTCCCAATGAAAGGTATGATTGAGTCCACTAGAATGCGATACCAAGAAGCTGTTGATTGGTTTATTAGTAGTGGAGCAAATCCTAAAAATAGACGGAAAACGCTCTCTAAACGACTCCCCCCCTTTCAAACATCTTCCCAAAACCGAATTACATTACCCTCTCTTAACACCGCCCCAACCAATAGAAGAAAAACCGGGTAAGATCGAGAGATAAATTTCCACGGGCTTCTAAATGTTGTGTTCCCTGCAAACCCTGCATCCCACCCATTATCTTGGAGACCATAAATGCTTGTTATAACTTTTTTCCACAACGGCTCTCTTTCCACCGATCCTCTCCACCACCATTTCCCCAACAATGCTCTATTTCTTAAACAGATATTCCCCACACCCAATCCGCCTCTGTCCTTCGGTTTAGTGACCTGTTTCCATTCCACAACATGACAATGCGTGTCACCGTCTGCCCCATCCCACAGAAAATCCCTCATCAACTTTTCCATCAACTTCTCCACCCGTCCTGGCACTCTAAATAAGGACATGAAATAAGATGGCAAAGTGCTCAACACTGACTGTATCAGAACTAGCCGTCCCCCCTTGACAGGAAGGCTTTTTTCCATGAAGCTAATTTTCTTGCCATTTTTGATAACACCGGTTCCCAAAAGTTAAATTTTGTGGGATTACCTCCCAATGGAACCCCGAGGTACTTTATTGGCCAAATATCTTTTTTACATCCAATGTCGTTTGCCAAGGCATCAACTTCATCTTCCGGAAAATTAATTCCCAACACCACACTTTTTTCCAAATTTATTTTCAATCCCGATTGATTCTCGAAGCAGTTAAGTATATCCACTAATGCAATAATGTGCCTCTTCGACAGAACCAAAAACAATGTATCATCCGCAAACTGAATATGCGAGATCTCCAATTTCCTCCTCCCTATTTCAAGTCCTTTTATTTCGTTTAATCCCCTAGCCTTATCTACCAATCTTCCCACAACATCAACCACTAAATTAAAGAAGAAAGGGGATAATGGATCCCCCTGTCGAAGTCCTCGCTCTCCCTTGAATTTTCCCCCCGGCCTTCCATTAATGAAAATCGAAAAAGACACACTCGAAACACAACCCATAATCCACCTCCTCCATCTTTCCCCAAACCCTTTCATATGCAAGACATAATCCAGAAATCCCCAATCTAAATTGTCATATGCTTTTTCCAAATCTACTTTAAGGATCCATCATTTCTTATGTTTCCTTCGATAGTCCTCAACCACCTCATTCGCAATTAGGCAACAATCCAGAATCTGTCTCACCTTAATAAAGGCACATTGGTTCTCCTTGACAGTTTTATCCAATACTTTCTTAAGTCTACTAGTCAACACTTTGGCCAATATCTTGTATAAACTCGTCGTCAAACTAATAGGTCTGAAATCCTTTACCGTAATTGCCTCGTGTTTCTTTGGGATCAGGCAAATATATGTTTCGTTTGTAATGTCATTAACCACCCCTCCCCCATAAAATTCATCAAACACTTTCATCAGGTCTGCTTTAACCGTATCCCAATTATGTTGAAAGAAAGCCAATGTGAATCCATCCGGCCCTGGCGCTTTATCACCATCACAGTCAAACACTGCTTTTCTAATCTCTTCCTCTGAAAAAGCAATCTCCAACTCCTCCGCCTCCATCAAATTTAAAAGACACCACTCCACTCCATCGATCCCACCTACACCAACCCCGGCTGATTTTCTGTACAGATTCCTATAAAAATTGATTATATGCTCCTCAATCTGTCTCTCCTCCGTAATCATAGTCCCGTCCTCCAACTGCAGTTTATCTATCGTTGTTTTGTTCCTTCTGTTTGTCAAGAGTGAGTGAAAGAATCTCGAATTCTGGTTCCCTTCCTTTAACCATTTAATTTTCGATCTCTGTTTTTCCATTCTAAATTTTGAAAGTGACAATGTTTCCAACTCGCACCTTAATGTCCTTCTTTCCTCATGTAAAGCTTCCGACCACCCTCCCTCCGACTCTAACAAATCCAGTCTCTTTATCAATGTTGTCAATTCCTTGTACCTAACACCCACATCTCCAAAAACATCACGATTCCATTTTGAAGCCTCCACTTTAATTCTTTTCAGTTTGATCATAAACTTATACCCTTCCCACCCCTGACCACCCATATTATTTGCATTCAAAAGTGGAGGGTCATGAAGTTCCAAATCCTCTATCAATCTGTTAAAACACAACATGCTCGTAGTAATGGAATTACTATTCAGTTTTTCTCCTGCATTTCTGACCACGTTGAAGTCCCCTCCCAGGCACCAATTTGCACCACAAATAGAGCTCAATCCCGCTAGTTCATCCCATAACATTTCTCTTTCTCTTGGTTTCACTGGTCCATAGATGGCAGAAAACCACCACTTGTTCTCTTCAATCCCACAGATCTCAACAGACACCGAAAAATTCCCTATCATATTGTTGCTCACCACCACCACCCTCGGGTCCCACATAACGAGTATACCCCCCGACCTCCCAATCGAAGGCAAATAAACCCAATCAACAAATCTGGATTTCCACAAACTGGACACAAATCTTTTATCAACCAAATCTTGCTTAGTTTCCAAAATAACCACTAAATCCGGGGATTCCTTTCGAATGACAGTACGAAGCACCTCCCCCTTTTTTGTCGCCCCTCCTTCCCTTATATTCGAAGAGCATATTTTCATAACAAAGATAAGGAGCCCTTCGAGGTTGAGCATCTCTCATAGTTGATTCCCCACTTCAACCTGCTTAGTTCTCTTCGTAAAATTCCGGTTGACTTCTTCACCTCATCCCAACAATTTCCATCTGTATCCATTCCCTACTTTGGTCAACAGCAACAGAATTTTTATCCATGTTCTCCCGTTTGGAAATCTCTCTCTCGTTACCCGGCGAGTCATCTACCTTCACTTCCCCTCCTCATATGAAACCACTAGACAACCCCAACACTGTGAAGGACGAAGGTAATATAGAATGTAAAGAAAATGAATGATTAAGAAAAGAGGAATGATTACCGGTTAGTACCTTTCCCACATTAGGTTCCTCGTAAACTCGTGTAATTGGCTCAATGTTATGCGTAGTCTCCTTCGACGGTGAGAACAACCCCTTCAAAACCGCATCATCCTCTACAATATTAATTGATTCCTCTGATGGGAAGGAAACTTGACTATCCGAATCTGAAACATCAAGCTCATTCTGCAATAAATCGTCGCTGGAATCATCAAATTCTGCTTCTACACTGTCATCTAATTCATTAATCCCCAACCCTAGGCCATCTTCATTACCAAAGAGTTCTTCATCAACTTTTACATCGCCGAGTATTCTCTCAGTATCTTTGGGTCTTCTGCTATAAACCTTCCCATAAGTAGGCACCCTTAAGCACTTGTCTCTCCTGCCCCCTGAATCATTTTTGTCCACAGTCTCCTTTGCACTCATAGAATGGATCGGTGAGTGATTGAATTGCTGTACATCTTTTGGTACCACTTTCCCCATTATGTTCGATACTTTTCCTTCCAAGTTTGTACCCACTGTCTCATTAATTGTTGCAAGACGTTGCTTTTGTTCCCTTACCAAAGGAGTCCCCTGCGTGCAAAGCATATTTATTCCAGTGACATCGTCGTTACCTGTTTTTTCCTTCAGGGTCTAAGCAATTTTCTTACCTGCAGTAGCACTTTTTGTTTGCGCCTCATTCCTCATCATCTGTCTTTGAATATTTGTGTTTCCCCAACCCGCCACTGTTTTCTTGCCATTCACCAGTACTTGAGCATAAGTTTGACGCTCGTACTGCTCATAAGCTTTTGAGTCAAAGGAATCTACCCGAATTCTGATATCTAAGCTTCCTTCTCTCAGCTGAATCTTCATCCTGTTATTAATGAATCCTCCGGCAGTGCCCTTCACCTTTATCTTGGCTGCTTCAAGGTCACGAAATTTCAGTGTATTCTTGTTGATGTCCAACAAGCCCCCACATTGATTCCCAATAACTGAGAAGGTGTCCCTTGACCATAGATTCCACGGTAACCATATATACTAAGCCAACTGTTGCAGCTCCTGTCTACCGAATCTCTAGTGTTAATATCCGGCCTCCATTCTTCGAAAATCAAAGACACCCCACCGTCGAAGAATCCTCTTTTGTGCTTCAAAAATTATGTATATTCATCTGCATTTGATGGCCACCACACTGCTTTGTTTGCTTGAAATGGCAATAGTTCGACTAGTTTGTTTGAAGGTTTTCCAAGGACTTTTTGAATCAATTCCCAAGTAATATTCGCCCCATTTTTTGTAACAATGAGTGCCTCATGCCACCTCAAGTCTGTTTTTACCCTGTCAATGTCTTCTTTGTCTTCCAATGGTCCTTGTTTAGCATCCGTACGGGCTGTTCTATCTTCATGTGCCTTTGTGTTTCTTTTGTAGGTGTTGTGTCCATGTTGTACATAAGGCTGATGATCCCTTCTTGAATGGCTCCCTGACAGCAACCTTCCCAAAGCCTCCGATATACTCTTCCATCCCATTGATTTGAAACCGCTCGGCACTATTGTAATTTGCTTTCGGCCCCTCGAGTCGAATTTGTTCACTTCAACAAAGCTTCCACGTTTGTTGTTAATTCTCTGTGCTGTGAATAACGCCTTCTTTCCCCTATATCGATGAAAATCCACGCTTGACTAGGTATTGTTGATGAAATCCTTGAGTCTCGAACTTAGCCATCTTGCCTCCTCACGATCGAAATCCATCATGTAGTTAGATCTCCTAGTTCTTTCAGCCCACCAAACCGAGCTGCCCCCATTCCCCAGCCTCAATGTAAACACTTTATGTTCAAGCTTTATCACCTCATCCCTTGCTGCCAGCCCAGAGACCAAGTTCCGTCAGTTTGATGCGTACATTGTTCCTAAAACAGCAAAATCCTGTCGAAGGTACAGCACAAGAAATCGAAGGCTCTGACAGAATTTCCGGCGATGTTCGTGTATATTCTGTGACGATACTAATGAAGCTGACAAATAAGAAGAAGAAGAGGCTTCCAGCAAGGTTAACGAGATGTCTTTTAAAACGGATGTTCCAAAGATTGATGTGAAGAATGTTTTTCCTTCATGTGAAGAATGTTTTAAACTTTTTCAACTTGGATTTACATCCGAGTTTGATGTGAAGAATGTTTTTCCTTCATGATGACTTATAGGAAGAGACATACATGGAGATTACACTAGGATTTGGAGAAGAGATCAAAGGAAACAAGGTTTGCATACTGAAAACGAGGCATTATAAGAATTCAAGCAAACTCGGAGATATTGCTTTGGCTGGTTGTGGAAAGGCAATGATCAAATATCTGATATAAATAGAGTCAAGGTTATCAATTTATCAAACACACGGATTCAAGGGAAGTTGCTGACTTTCCGGTATATGTTGATAACATAATCGTTACTGGAAACGATGAGAAATAAAAGGAGGTTAGAAAAACTGCTTGGTAAAGGAATATGAGATTAAGGATTTAGGGAGGTTGAAATACATCCATGTGATAGAAGTAGCTCGATCTTGGCAGGTATCTTCATCTCCCAAGAGAAGTATGTGGTTGACCTCTTGAAGGAAACCAATTAATTAGCACGTAAACTTGCTTCTACTCTAACTGATCCCAATCATAACCTTGGAGAAGCGAATGGTGATCAAGAGTACACAAGGAAAGGTTCCAAATATTGGTTGGGATATCTAAAAAAGACCCCAGGACAAAGACTACTCTTCAGAAAAAACTACACCGGAAATATCACAATTAACAGAGATGCTGATTTGGTTAATGAGCGGAGCTAGCTCAGGCCCAAACACACACACACACACACACACACATATATATACATTATAATTTTTAGACTCGCAATTTTGAATTTTTATCTGCTAATATTACATGTCTAGTTCCCCACTTTAAACCCAAAAAAGTTGAAAAACAACAAAAAAAATTTCCATAATAATTTATTGACCCAAATTTTAGACTCAAATCTTTAAATTTTTACCTGCTATTACTGCTTAGATAGTGAGTCTGTAACCTTTTGTATAGTGTTTTCTCCTCATAAGTCACGAACTTCATATGCTTTGATCAACATGCATTCCAATTCAAATTACTTACAGTTTCATCTTCCATATTTTCTACAAAATCCATACATTCAAAAAAATTTAAGTTCGCTTTTTCTTTCAATGTTTTTACGATAATTCGATTGTTTTTAAATTGTGTCTTTTTTGCTTTCGGGAACGAATTCGTGTATATTTTCGACTATAGAGTTTATATTTTTTTATCAAATTTTATTTTAATTTTGGGTTCTTTACGAGTTCTTCGTAATTTTATGGCATTTCCCATCAACTGATGGGTGATTCTGGCCATATGTAGCTTGTGTTCGAACCTTATGATACATTATTTATGGTTGTGGATTAACCAATGCCCTTTTTTTGCTTTATTAATTATAGTATATTGTTGGCTACACTGAAACAAGATCTTGGCTTTGCCCCTGATTGGGTTGTGTAGGTCCTGTAGGATATTGAGAAAATTTCATTAACAAATTAGTCTCCCATCAAATCTTGAGTATATGGGAAGTTGATTTCTTATATATGTATATTAGGTTATTTCTGTTTCTAGGAGATTTGATAGGTTATCATTCCTTATTTGTTGTAATATTTGTCTTTAAATTAGAGTTGTACAAATTGCCTTCGAATAAAGAAGAATAAAGAATTTCATTTACTTCTTCATGGTATCAGAGAGGTTATACAATCTGCGTACCGATTGTTCCTATGGTGAAATTCGGAATGTCAAGTTCTTCATCAAACTCCAATGTCACCTCTCCTCAAGACTCCACTGTCTCCAACTCGAGTGGAACTCAAGACAGCGTTCAAATTCTCATTACTGGCCAGAAACTTAATGGAAATAACTATATCCATTGGTCTCGATCAGTAATGATGCTTGTATGTGGAAAAGGCAAAGAAGACTACTTATCTGGGCCAACGGCTCGTCCAAAGGCGGATGACCCGAAGTTCAAGATCTGGAAAGCAGAAAACAGCATGGTTATGTCATGGTTAATTAATTTCATGACCAACAAAACAGGAGAAAACTTTCTTCTCTGTGGTACAGGAGTACAGCAAAAGAAATCTGGGATGCAGTGAAGGAAACCTACTCAAATAAAGAAAATACCTCAGCATTATTTGAAGTAGAGAGTGTCCTTCATGATCTATGGCAAGGTGATTGACCCAATATTTTAATACTCTCGCTCGCTATTGGCAGCAGGTTGACATGTATGAAAAGCACTCATGGAAATGTCCTGATGATAGCAAAACATATCAGCAGATTGTTGAGAAGAAGCAAGACTACAAATTTCTATTTGGGCTCAAAAAAAATCTTGATGACGTTTGTGGAAGGATTCAAGGAATGAAACAACAAATGAGCCTGCAAGAAGCATTTTCAGAGGTCCGCAGAGAGGAAAGTAGAAAGAAAGTGATGCTTGGGAATCCTGCCATTAATTCGCAGCCGGAAAATTCTGCCCTGGCTGCTCGTGTCACTAAAAATTACAGTCAAGACAAATGCAAAAAGAAGGAACGCCAGTATCGTGAACGTTGCGAGAAGCCAAACCACACAATTGAAAATTTCTGGAAAATTCATAGGAAGCCAGCGAATTGGAAACCTCCACGCCCACAAAACCATGGCAATACTGCAGTAAAGGAAGAGGATTCAGCATCCACCGAGTTTAATCAAAGAGCAGCTTGAGATTTTGAAGCAGATGATCAATCAATCTCAGACAGCCAATTCTACTCAAAATATTGGGACTGGGTCATTAGCACAAAAAAGTAATTTCTTGAATGCCCTAAGTGTCAAGAGGAATAAGCTGAATTCTTGGATTGTAGACTCGGGAGCTTCAGATCACATGACTGGAGATAGAGATATTCTCATTAATTTCAGCCCTTGCCATGAGAATAAAACAATCAGTATCGCAGAAGGATCATTCTCCAAAGTAATTAGAACTGGTGCAGTGATAATCTCAAAGGATTTTACACTTAAGCTGTCCTTTTGGTGCCTGAATTGAATTGCAATTTACTATCTGTTAGTAGACTCACTTTTATTTCGCATGTGTTTAGAGAGAGAATTATTCAAAATGCTCTCTCCCTCCTTGAGCCCTAATCCACTCGGGTTCTTCTTCCGAGCACCCAGATTTTTAACCGCCTAAGTTTTATCGACTAAATCTTCTACCGATACCGGCGCCGGCCGCCGGCCGTCGGCGGGCCCTTTTTCAAATCTCAAAATTCAAATTTCAAATTTCAAATCTCCATCGTCGTTCTACACATGCTGCGCTAATCGATAGATAACAGGCTGGGATTCACGACCTCTTCGGATCCGGTAGATCTCACTAGTGGTCGACATTCATTTTCCATTATAGTACCTCCACATTTGCAAGTCAAGACCAGAGAACTAATGGCAAGCAGACTCAAGCAACTCGATAAAGAGGAAGCAGTCAAGATTGAGTTTAAAGTGTTCTCGTTTAGGATGGTTAACGGAGGCTCTTCAATTCGGTGCTTGGAAAGAACAAGGAATGCAAGCTATTTACTGGACTTAGATCGGGAGGAGGCTGGTTGGCTCAACTCAAAAATCAAGAACTTCATACTTAATTCCAAATCATGCTCGGACTTCTCTCGGTACAGAGGGAGAAATGCGCTTGTCACTCTATAGAGATTTGCTAATAGGAGAGGCCGATTCCTAGAGATCTCAAGGTTTAACTCGCTGGGGAGGAAACAGATCATCATCGTGCCAAGCGGGATAAACTCCCAAGGGTGGCTAAGAATTTCAAATATCCTTAATAAATTATTGGTGGGGAATGCTCAGAGGATGGACCAAACAACTCGTGAAGAAGGGAAGTACTGCCGAGGCTTGAAGAAGATCGCTCAGGACGGTGGAAGGAATTGCATCGAAAGGAACTGGAAAGAGGCCCTCATTGTCACTAAAGGAAGAGCTAATGTCTCATGGGAACAGATTGCAACGGTTTTAAGTAAGGATGTCAAGAAGAGGATCAAAATTTATCCGTTCCAGGATAACAAAGCAGTATGGTGGCCGGCAAGTCTGAAGGAATTATCCTATTTTGCTCAATTGAAACGAGGATTCTTTGACAATGGAGTTTCCTTAGCTTTTGAAGAATGGAGTCCTAATATCAACTCAGCTGACACGGCTTATAAGTGTTGCAATAGTTGGATCAGGATCTCTGGATTATCTTGGAATTTATGGACGCTAGATAACTTCAAAGCTATTGGGGATCGATGCGGGGGATTGGTGGAGATCAGCAATGATACATTATCATTCCGACAACTAGGGGCAGCCAAGATAAAGGTCAAAGGAACTAGAGAAGGGTTTATTCAGAACAGATTGCCTATACTCTTAAACGGGGAATGCTCGAACCTTACAATTACCGTTGATTCCTTCGATCTTAAGGCGTACGAATCGTACACTAAACAAACCTACGCCCAAGTATTGATTAATGGCAAGCCTAAGGCGGCAGGGTGGGGAAATCCCAATATTCCCAGAACCATCGAAGATATGGGGGAGTCTACTTGCTGTCACAAGGGTAAGATGGGAGAAGAGCAAAGGATTTCGCCTTCAAATTCATCAAAAGCAGGGTTATCAGAAAATTCACTGTCGACTAATCAGCGGATGGGAAGGAAGGTAGAGAAAATTTTAAAAAGAATTGTACCAAAAAATATAGAGGACTTCAGACATTCTCCAATTCAATCAGTCTCCATCAAAGAAAATGAGGACAAGAACTCTCATAAACCTGTAACCGATCCAAACAAGCTGCTGCCACCCTACGGACAAGCCTACGGCAGAAGGAATAACAAATCAATCATCGAGGATGTGGTGTTAAATGAAGTCGGGGGTTGAACGGGGATGAACTGAACAGGGAGGATTTGAGCAAGATAGGGGATATTGATCTTGATGATGAAGAGGATTATAATTTTGATGATCAACAAGACGACCTTAGGGACGATAATTTTCATTATTCGGAAGATGGAAGCGAAATATCGTCTCAAGAAGAACTCAAGGATACTACCGATACAGATGAAGTGGAGATTCATGAAATGTTCACACAGGAAGAAGAAAATACGCCCATCTCAGAGCCATCTTTTCTTGAAAACACTAAACCTCTAGTGGGTAAGGTACTTTCTTGTTTCCATTCATCGAGTCTTAATCATTCTTTCAAACTTCACGCTCTTCTTCCCGCGTCTTTCTCTGCTCTGGGGTTTTCTAGTGGGTTGTTAGGAAGAGTGCAATCAAACATACTTGACAAGTCGGGTTCCGAGAGTGAAGCTTCCAAAAGAAAGGTATTGGAGGTCAGTTTTAGGGATGAAAAGGAAACTAGGGATGTGGGATCAGAGTACATTTCGAAGAAGGAATACAAACAGACTTCGGGCAGCTTAAGCAAAGAATTGAGTAGGCTTAAATGGGGGATCAATTATGAGAAAGGTTCGAGTTCGAATGGAACAAACAGGTTGATATGAAGATATGCTCGTGGAACATTAGGGGTGGAGGGTCCTCGAGAAGAAGGGAATTAGTACGAAAGGTTATTAGAAAGGAAAATCCAGACATCGTTGTGGTCCTAGAGACTAAGAAAATTGTGGTTGATCGTTATTTCGTTGCAAGTTTGTGGAAATCAAGATTCGTAGATTGGGTCAGTTTACCAGCGGAAGGAAGATCTGGGGGAATTCTAGTGATGTGGGATCCTAGAGTGGTCCTCGTAAATGACAATTTGCTCGGGAATTTCTCAGTGTCTATTGAAATCAAGTGGAAAGATGACATCAATTGGTGGTTCACAACAGTGTACGGCCCATGCAAGCCAAGACAAAGAGATTTATTTTGGGATGAATTAGCGGGTCTGAATTCCATTTGTGGAGATAGGTGGTGCGTAGGAGGAGATTTTAATGTTGTTCGAAACTTGAGCGAAAAAATGAATAGCACTTCGTATACCACAAGTATGTACTGCTTTGACAATCTAATAGAGGAATTGGATCTGCACGACCCTCCTCTACTGAATGCTAAGTTTACTTGGTCAAACTTACGGGCTAATCCAATATGTTGCAGACTCGATAGGTTTTTCATATCAGGGGGTTGGAAAGACATCTTCCATTCGTTCAGACAGACGGTGCTACCAAGAATTACATCGGATCACCACCCCATTTTGTTGGACACTGCGAAATTGAGATGGGGTCCTTCACCGTTCAGGTTCGAGAATGCTTGGTTGTTGCACCACAAATTCAAAGAGGAAGTTGCAGCATGGTAGAATACAGATAGCACGCACGGATGGGAGGGTTATAGATTCATGAGTAAACTCAAAGAAATAAAAATAAAAGTCAAAAATGGAACATTGAGGTCTTCGGTGATGTGAATATCAGAATTTCGGAGTTGCAAAACAAAATTGCGCAGTTGGACGAAAGCGAGGCGGAAGGAAATTGGTCTGCCAACTTACAAGAGCACCGAAGAAAGGCTAGATGTGAGCTGGAAACTTTATACATCCGAAAATTTCAAATGGAGAGTCAAAAAGCTAAAGTGAAATGGCTCAAAGAAGGGGACCAAAACACTAAGTTTTTCCACTCATTGTTGACTGGTCGAAGGAATAGAGCAATGATCGATAAGATAGAGTTGGAGGATGGGTCGGTGGTTTTAGAAGAAGAAGATATTGAGAACAAAATCGTTGGTTTTTACAAACATCTATATAGGGCATCGGAAGGTGACGGTACGGGTATTGAGGGGTTGGAGTGGAGGCCAATTGATTCAGTCGAGGCAGAACAATTGGAGGTGAATTTTTCGGAAGAGGAGATCAGAGGAGCGGTGCTTGATTGCGATGGATTCAAAGCACCGGGGCCGGATGGTTTTACATTGGCGTTCTACCAGAGGAATTGGGAAACAGTTAAAACGGATCTTATGAAAGTATTCGATGAATTCTTTGAGGGAGGAATTGTCAATGGATCTACGAATGAAAACTATATCTGCCTTATACCAAAGAAACAAGAAGCGATGAAGATTAGAGACTTTAGACCAATCAGTCTGACAACGAGTTTATACAAGATTTTGGCAAAAGTTTTGACAAACAGATTGAAGGTGGTAATGAGTGACACAATAGCGGAAAGTCAATGCGCATTCATAAAAGGAAGACAGATAACTGACTGTTGCCTAATCGCCAACGAAGTTGTGGAGGAGTATAGAAGGAAAAAGAAAAAAGGCTGGATATTGAAAGTTGATTTGGAAAAAGCTTATGATAATGTAGACTGGAGATTTGTTGATTTTGTGCTTAAAAAGAAAGGGTTTGGAGAAAAATGGAGGAAGTGGATTAAGGGTTGCATCTCTAATGTCTCGTTCTCGATATTCATCAACAGAAGAACACGAGGGAAGTTTAAAGGGGAAAGAGGACTCAGACAAGGAGACCCATTATCTCTTTTCTTATTTAATTTAGTGATTGATGGATTGGGGCGGTTGGTAGATAACGCCAAGGCGGATAATGTTGTAAGAGGACTCGTGGTTGGGAGGGATAAAATCGAAATTTCGCACATCCAGTTTGCAGATGATACGCTCTTCCTTGTACAATCTGAAAGCCATTTGATGGAAGCGGTTGAGATATTGAAAGTGTTTTGCAGGAAATCGGGACTTAAAATTTACTTCGAAAAAACCTCAATTTTGGGTGTGAACTACCCGGATGAGGATGTTGACAGGATGGCAAGAACAATTGGGTGCAAGAAGGAGCAATGGCCGATTAAGTATCTTGGGGCACCTCTGGGAGGTAACCCGATGAAAATGGATTTCTGGGAACCCGTTGTTTCAAAAATGGCAAAAAAATTGGCAAGTTGGAAAAAGTCATTTCTATCAAGAGAAGGTCGGTTGACATTGATTAAATCTGTACTAAGTGCCATGCCGACCTATTTTATCCCCCTTTTCAAGGTACCTAATCGAGTCGCACAACTTATGGAAAAATTGATGAGGGACTTTTTGTGGGATGGACCCGATGGGGAGAGGCACTCCCATGTTGTTAGTTGGGAACAAGTGTGCAAGCCGAAAGAGAGGGGAGGTCTTGGTTTGGGTAACATACGGTTGAGAAATTTGGCCCTTTTAGGTAAATGGTGGTGGAGATGCGCAGTGGAGCAAGAATCTTTGTGGAAAAAAGTTTTGGCAAGCATTTATGGGATTCAAGGAAATGGAAGCGACATAAGGTTGGCGAGGAACTCCACTTTGAGAAGCCCATGGAAGTTTATCTCTCGTTCTTACTCGACTTGTCATCAGTTGATTGGCACGGTGCTTAAGAGGGGGAATTTCCTCCGCTTCTGGGAGGATAGGTGGGTAGGATTGTTGCCCTTCAAAGAGTGTTTTCCTAATCTTTTCCGTCTTTCATTGTCGACTAACAAACCAATCAATCACTTTTATTCAGTCGATGACTCTCAGGGTGTATCTAACTTTCAGTGGGATGTGAGGTTCAAAAGAGGATTAAACAACATAGAGTTGGGAGAGTTCAGTGATCTTTTAGGTGTCTTAGACTCAGTTAGGTTTTGCGTGGGGTTAGTGGACATTCGGGTTTGGTTAGGAGATCCGTCTGGTGCTTTTTCGGTCTCATCTCTCTATCAATATTTTTTCTCAGTCAACTCATCTCGTGATTTTCCATACTATCTTAACATCTGGCAAGTACCAATCCCACTAAAGGTAAAGGTGTTTTCTTGGATTGTGGCTTTGGGAAAATTGCATACTTGTGATGCAGTGCAGAAACGAAGGCCGGGCAGTGTATTATCACCCAGTGGTGTACTCTATGCAAGGAAACCGGGGAAACAAAGATCATATTTTGTTGCATTGTTCATATACGACTAGAATATGGATCAAAGTTATGCATCAACTTCGATTCGAGTGGACATTCCCAAGCGGATCGAAAGACATGTTTCTCATGGAACCGGGATTCCTAAAGGGGAAGGAACTTCATAAATTTTGGTACATAGTTGTCCATTGCATCTTCTGGTCAATCTGGATGGAGCGCAACAATAGAATTTTCAGGGATAGAGATGACTCGTGGGAAGAACTATGGGAGAAGATCAAATTCAGAGTGGCTAGTTGGACGATCGTTTTACCACAGTTTCAGCATATGACGGTCTCGGACATTGTTAGAGATTGGAGTTTTCTTTATTGTTAGCAAATTTGTGATAAAATGCTATAGGACTTCTACTGTCGAGTTTGAATTTTGATGTTGTGCAATGTGGACCGCTCATCCACTAAATTTGTAAACTCGTTTAATATTATAATAAATCTTAGTTTCTGATCAAAAAAAAATCTGTTAGTAGACTCACACAGGACCCCACTTGCATTGCTAAATTTTCTCCAAAATCTGGTGAATTCCAGGTCTTTGATTCAGGGAAGGTGATTGGAAATGCTAAAGAATGCTCGGGGCTCTATCTACTTGAGGCAAACAATTCTTCCAAAGGGAAAAGTCATAACCCTAATTATCTAGTGTCTGTTAGTCAAGATCAAACTTCTATTTTCCAAAAAGGGGAGAACGATTTCATGTTATGACATTATAGGTTAGGACATCACAATTTCATGTATCTCGAGAAACTTTTTCCATCTCTTTTCAATGATAAGAATCTGAATGAGTTTCATTGTGTGATTTGTCAATTTGCTAAACATGTTCGAAATTCTTATCCTAACCTACCTTACGAAGAATTATAGCCCTTTGCATTAATCCACAGTGGCGTATGGGGACCTTCTAAGATAAAAAAATAAAAAAAATAAAAAAATAAAAAACATTTCCGGATCTCGGTGATTCATAACCTTTATAGATGATCACACCAGGCTGACATGGGTGTTCTTAATGAAAGAAAAACCTAAGGGGGGTCCGATATTTCAGAAATTCAATACTATGATTCAAAGTTAATTCCCCACTAAAGTACAAATTCTGAAAATGGATAATGTCAGGGAATATTTTGCATCCATCCTCAGGGATTATCTCACAAGTCAAGGTATTGTTCACCTAAGCTCACGTGACCGAGAGAAAAAAACGACACCTTTTGGACATGGCTCGATCTCTCATGTTTTCCACACATGTACCGAAAAATTTTTGGGGAGAAGCCATTCTCACTGCAGCCTATCTTATTAACAAAATACCTTCCCGAGTCCTAAAATTCCAGACCCCTTGTCAAGTCCTACTTAAAAGACAACTTAATACAGATCTCGTATCATCTCTTCCTCCCAAAGTATTTGGTTGTTCCTCTTTTGTTCATATCCATAGTCATCATCGGAGAAAGCTAGATCCTAGAGCCATTAAGTGTAGTTTATTGGGCTATTCTTCAAATCAAAAGGGATACAAATGTTATTCTCCAATTACAAGAAAATTCTACAATGGATGCTAACTTCTTTGAAAATCAACAGTACTTTCCCAAATCTGACATTCAGGGAGATAACAATTCACACAGGAACATCAGTTTTGGGATATCAGTGACTTAGATGTTCCCAACGATGACACTACCCAACCCAAACCTACGGAATTGATTATGAAGAAACGTTTGCCCGGGTAGCCAAACTACATACAGTTAGAGTTCCCCTATCTCTCGCTGCAAATTTAGATTGGTCACTACATCAAATAGATGTCAAGAACGCATTCCTCAATAGAGACCTTGCGGAAGAAGTTTACACGAGCATTCCCCCTGGATTTGAGTATCAAGCCACAACCAACAAGGTTTGCAAGCTGAAACGGTCATCATATGGACTTAAACAATCCCCAAGGGCCTGGTTTGACATATTTACAAGAGTGATCAAGTAGTATGGGTACAAGCAATGTCAGGCAGATGATACCCTCTTTGCTAAACACTCACCACATGTGAAAATTCCTATCCTCATCGTATATGTGGATGACATTATTTTAACATAGGATCATGTGCAAGAGATAAGTACTCTCAAAGCCAAAGAGTTTGAAATCAAGGACTTGGGGAGCCTTAGATATTTCCTAGGGATGGAAATAGATCAGTCACAATCAGGAATTTTTGTTTCCCCACGAAAATATACTTTGGATCTTCTAGATGAAACAGGAATGCTTGGGTGCAAACCAGCAGACACTCCTGTGGACTCAACGAGGAAACTAGGAACCAAAGAAAAATGTGCACCAGTTGATAAAGGGAGCTTTCAAAAACTTGTGGACAGACTCGTATACTTAACTCACACGAGGCCTGTTATAACTTATTATTTTAAGCTTGGTAAGTAAATTTATGAATAATCCAAATGAAGAGCACATGGAGGCAACTTATAGGATCCTCAGATACTTGAAGCTAACACTTGGAAAAAGAATTATACTTTCGAAAATCAGCCGACAAGGACATCAAATTATACAGCAATGCTGATTGGAATGGATCAACGGTGGATAGAAGGTCAACTTCTAGATATAGACGTATGTTTGGGGAAATTTAGTTACTTGGTGTAGCAAGAAACAGCCGGTTGTATCAAGAAGTAGCGCTGAAGCTGAATTTCGAGCATTGATACTCGGCATATGTGAAGGGATGTGGCTACAAAGACTTATGAATGAACTAAAATGTTTGTTGACGAACCTATGAAGTTGTTCTATGACAATCAGTCAACTATTAGAATTGTAAAGAACCCAGTGCATCATGATAGGATGAAGCATGTTGAAATTGATTGTCGTTTCATAAAAGAGAAGATAGAGAAGATGGAGGAAGGAATAATCAAGTTAATATATCTTTCTACTAGTCTTCAAACTGCCGACATCCTAACTAAGGCACTTCCAAGGATGAATTTTGAAGATTTGAGCTCCAAGCTAGGCTTAATCAAGATTTACAGCCCAGCTTGAGGGGGAACGTAGGATATTGAGAATGTTTCATTAACAAATCATTCTCCCATCAAATCTTGAGAATATGGGCCGATAATTCCTTATATATGTATATTAGATTATTTTTGTTTTCAGGAGATTTGATAGGTTATCTTTCTTATTTGTTGTAATCTATGTCTTTAAATTAGAGTTGTACGGACTGTCTTTGAATAAAAACAATAAAGAATTTCACTCACTTCTTCAGGTTGGTTATCCTGGTCATAGGAATTTCACTTCTGGCTATTGCACGTTTGTGTGGCGAAATTTAGTAACCTAGCGAAGCAAGAAACAATTTGTAGTTGCTCGAAGTAGTGCAGAAACAGAATTTTGAGCTTTAGTTCAAGGGATTTACGAAGAAATGTGGCTCGAAAGACTACTCAAGGAATTACAATTGGGAAGACATCAATCGATGGAATTATGTGTGACAATCAAGCAGCAATAAGCATCGCTAAAAATCTGGTTCATCATGATCGAACAAAGCACATTGGGATTGATCGTCATTTCATAAGTGAAAAGGTTGAGGCAAGAATCATGAGCCATAGTTACATCCTACTAAGTAACAGTTTGTTGATATCTTTACAAAAGCTCTCTATTATTCGAAGACTTGATTTCCAAACAAGGCTTGATAAACATATACAATTTAGCTTGAGGGGATAATTGCTCACATACGCTTTTGAATTTAAAGTACCTCATATATCTTACATTAACTAGGCCAAACATCATGTATGTGGTTCACAAGTTAAGTCATTTTTTGTGCACTCACGTAAATCTCATCTTCGGTTTGCGTTCCAGCTTCTACGATATCTCAACCAACGCCCTGGTCAAGGTTTACTCTTTTCTGCTTTCTCTACATTGCAACTATAGTTTTTTTTATGCTGATTGGCGTTCATGTCTTTTCACTCAAATGTCTACCATTGGATTATGTGCATTCTTTCGTGAATCTTTAATCTCTTGGAAGGCAAAGAAGCAATCCAACACTGCTAGATCATCCATGATCCAACAAAGCTGAATGTCACACCATGGGCCCACGGCCACCCTTAATGCTGAATTAATATGGCTTCACTAGCTTCTGCACAAAATTTACATCAACATCTATGCTCCAGCTCATATATATTGTGACAATCAAGCTGCTATTTCATATTGCCTCAAATCCACATTTCCCGAACGCACTTAGCTTGTATAAAACGATTGTCATTTCATCATGGACAATGTTACATATGGGATCATCAAACTCATGAGCATCCGCTCACGATATCAATTAGCAGCATGGTTCGCCGGAACGGCCGTGACGCGGCCGGAACGGGAACGGTGACCGCCGTTCCAAAGTTCCAGGGCAAATCGGTGATTGTTTTGTAGCGCTGTTCTTCGCCTTTTTAGCGGAGATCTAACGGCGATGTGGAACGGAACGGACGAGCGGAACGGAAAATTCGAATTTTCAACTTTCACATGGACATGAGTTTTGTTTTTGTTGATGGAGAAGAAGATGATTGAAGTGGAAAGTTGGAAAGAAGAAGTGAGACATGACACTGATTGCACTACATAAAAAAAGACAAAAAAGATCATCCGACTGGATATCAATCAGGTGGATATGGATATCAGGGTAATTATAATTCTAGACACGATTCTTTTGATAGATCATTTGATTTTTCAACATTTGGTACACATGGAATTAGACATCGTGGATTTGATTATGGGTCGTCTCAATATATTGGTGATAGATACAATGAATCTTCATCATCTATATGGCGTGGTGTTGGACATCATGGTCCCGAGTATAGATCTTCAAGTACAGCTGATAGTTCTACTGTGTATCGTGGATTCAGATACTATAATCGTCATGACTCATGACGAAACACTATTACAAAATCAGTCATCTCATTCTAATGATCTTTCGTCATCTCAATCTAATCAATATCCCTATGGACAATCACGTCAATATCCAAATGTTCGAAATCAATTTAATCTACGAGATACTAATGAAGAATATAACAATGATTTCACTCCTCCGCGTCACTCTTCATGGTATTAGCTTTGGTATGTTATAATTTTTATTGTGTATTTCTTATTGTGCTATTATTGTAAAATAGTTTTGTATTGATATATTAATTTATAATAACTTCATATATTTTATTTTTTAGTATGATGTAATTTATATTTAAATTTTTTTACCAATTTTTTGAATTTATTAATTTTTTTATACAACCGTTCCGCAACCGTTCCGCAACATAACATTGGAACTGGAACGGTTGTTGCCGTTCCAAACACCGCAACCGTTCCGGCGAACCATGATTAGCAGATGCATTTACCAAGCCATTATCTTTGGCAGTGCTCATTCTACTACTAGCCAATGTGAGTGTCAAAGATATCCACACTCCATCTTGCGGGGCAGTATTAGAATTAACAATGTAGTAGCATAACTGATGAGCTGTAATTATTGACTTAGCTGGTTAGTTACTGGGTTACATGACCCAATTACTATTTATATTTGACTGTTCTCTCTGCTTGTTTCCTGAAGTTTCATCGTATATGGTTGAATTTACATTCTGATAAAACTCTCAGAACTAGCCAATTCCATATGCGAAAACTAAAACCTTTTGTGATTACAAAAAAAAACTTCCTTTATGAATGTAAAAGTAACTACACCTTCAAGAAGCAGACATCCAAGACCCAGTGACCAAATTTTGGAAGCGAGTGAACAAAATCAAGCTGCATATTTAGAAATGGTTGACGAGGATTATCTGATCCAATTTGCAACGTAAAAATTCTCACTCTCCTTTCCCCAAATATAGCGATTCGAAAAGAGATATTAGAGTCCGCCAACTGTTCGTGACCAGGGTCCAGCGAGATTCCATGAACGCGAATTCCTTGGAAGACTTCAAACGACTTTGTTACCTTTCTATCCACCAGGTCATACACCAGGATCTGAGAACCGGTTCCTGCAGCAAAGAAATCGTATAAGTTAATCAGAATCCATTTGAAAGATAACAGTGAGAATAAGTCTAAGCACAAGTGTTGAGGGAACAACCGGCAAGGAGGAAAGGGCTCGAGGAGAGATGAGGAGGGAGGTTTAGAAGACAGAGGGCCGATATTTCTCCGAGGTAGTGCCCGCGGCGTAGCTCCCGGTGGCTTTGCTCCGTGCCCCTCATGAAGTTTTCGCTGCTGCGATGTAAAGGATTGTTCTTAAACCCTGACTAACCCCAATCTAAAACCTTGGTCAACTTTTCGTTTTCGTTCCATTCTATCTATTCAAGTATACCAGGCCCTCAGACCCGGATCCGAACCGGAGCGAACCACGTTCAAAGGTGCGGTTAAGCGTTGACCCGAAACCGTTATCGAAACTGCTCTAAGGAGGTCTGGTTACGGTTTATGAGAAAAAACACATGACCCGCTAGGTTGTACGGGTCGGACAATAAATTTTTTGAAAAATTATTGCATTTGAAATCACGGACACGATTTTGTGGCCGTTGATGACATAGCTGTTGCACAACAATCGACCCAGACCAATGAGCGGACAGTTGCAATTTTGTTTTTCGATTTTTCTGTAATAAATACCCTCCACCCCTTTCATTTTCTTCACACAATTTTGTCTCAATCTTAATTTACAATTCTTTCTTGATTCTCGAAATATCAAGTCTCGATTATTGGTTTTATTGTCAATTGTTGATTTATTTTCATAATTACTTCAATTTCATATTAATACATATCACAAATGATCGGAGTCAGATCGAGTTGTAGGGGTGGCAAAGAAAAGGGAAAGTACATCATACCACCCGAGTTCGAGCATCGCAATTTTTCTTTATTCAATGTCGACGGCTATGATCTTGATTTTTCTGATGAGGAACATCAAGAACAAGAACAAGAGGATCAACAAACACGTCATCATCAAAGTCAAAAAAGTATGAGCAATCCGATGGCGACTAAAAGTAAAACTCTAGCGGTGCATCGCCCGACATCTGATATCTTCGCCAAATTTTAGAAAAGGTTGTGCTCTCCTCCGGTGATATGAAAGCCAAATGTAAATATTGTTCAAAAAATTACAAATTTCAACAAGGGTGTGGTTAAGAATTTTAATGCGACATGTCGAGAAAAATTATCCCGTGGAAATTGGTTTTGATCATTCTCAAACTCAAATTCTGACATTCTCTTCTTAAAAGTCTCAATTTTTTAAATTTTCTGAAGCTAAATTTAGAGAAGAACGGCTAAATTTTGTACGGTTGAACAACTTTATTTTAGTTTTGGTGATAACATATCTATTTAAAATTGGTTTTCTACAAGTGCAAATCCATCTATTAGATGTATCCCATGAAATACACTAAAAACACACTTAAAAAATAGTTTTTGAATAAAAAAATAATTAATTAAATAATTCGCAAGTTTAAATAATAAAATTTCTTTGTGTTTGAATATTTTAGAGTAATCATTGGTAATCAAACTGAATCCAGCCAACTGATCTACGTAACTGGACACGCAGTCAACTTACTGTAGTTATAAGCCTTAACAGCTTCCACCTTTCAGCTCACGCTTCAGCTGGACACGTCATCAATTGAAAACGACAACCGACAAATAGTACAACAGTCTGCAACTGTTAGTGGCAAAGCCGCAACTCAGATAAAGGTGCATTGTACTATTGGCAGAGGAATTTGGACGTGGCATATCAACGGATAGAAAGTTTAAATCGTATCAAATATTACCGTTGGAAGGAAGCCTAAAAATAGCAGAGAGAAGCAGCTGAAGAAAAAACAACGCACAATACACATTGAAAATCAGTTGTGAAGCGTGAACGAGAAATTCTCTTACTGTTACTCTGCTAAAATTCAAGCTCACGCTTATCATATACATTCATAGCTTTCAGGCTATCTTTCGAGCACTTTAGCACATTGTGATTACTGTAAAACTTGATCCTAGATATCAGTTGTGCTAAATTTTTCATTCGAAGTAAACTGAGTTATATACTAAGAGTTTCAGTCTTGGCATTGTTAGTCCAAACTGAAGTGGGTCTTTACAAGTCTTGTATTAATCAAAGTCTTTTAGTGTAAATCTTATCTTCGTGATAGAAAGGGTGACGTAGGAGTAATTGAAATTTCCGAACATCCAGAAACAAACCTTGTGCATCTTTTAAGTTTTTCAGTTACTATATTCTATGATTCTATCTCTCAGTCAGTTTTATTCCTCACTTAACAGTTAACTGATTGTGATCGACTGACAAGATCTTGTGAATTAGTTTCTCATCAAACTGATTCAAACATTCGAAAAAGAGTCAAAATCCGTGAGTGTTTATTCAAACCCCCCCGGCCCTTCTAAACACTCTTCTTACTTCAACCGATCCTATCAAGTGGTATCAGAGCAGTCTGATCTTGTCCTTGAATATTCTTATACCAAAACTGATCAGTATGACTTCATTCAACAAGATTCCTATGTTTTCCAGAGAAGACTTCGATGACTTGAAAATCAGAATGCAGGCTCACATAGCTGTTCAAAATGACGATATGTGGTACGTCATAACTGATGAACCCATGAAGATATTGAAAGCTAATACAGCTGTTGCCATAACTGATGGGGTACCTCATCGAATAGAAAAGCCCAGAGAGGAATGGACAACGGAAGATAAAAGGAAAGCCAACTTGTATAATGTGGCAAAAGATATCCTACATAAAACGCTGGATAAAATCACTTTCAGCAAAATCAAAATGTGCAAAACAGCTAAGGAAATATGGGAGAAGCTGATACAGCTGTGTGAAGGAAACGAGCAGACTAAAGAGAACAAGCATTCAGTCGCCATTCAAAAATTTGATAACATCAAGATGAAAGCTGGAGAATCAATGCATGAATACGACGAAAGAGTCAGTTGCATTATAAATGAGCTAAATGCACTTGGAAAGGTGTATTCCACAAAGAGGTTGCACTGAAGGTTGTCAGGGGTCTTCCCAAGGAGTGGGATGTTAAGACCATGGCAATGAGGGAGTCAAAGGACCTAAACAAGGTTGAGCTCCATGATCTTTTTGCTGATCTAAAAGCTTATGAGTTCGAGCTGCAGAATAGAGAGGGAGAACCTTCAACATCAGCAGCTACAACTGCTTTAACTGCTGTACGACTGGAACCAACTGGTTCAGTTGACAAATCTGCCGATCAGCTGAACAATGATGCAATGTCATTGTTTATCAAGAAGTTTGGAAGGTTTATGAGGAAGAATCAAGGAAACTTCCAGAAGCAATACCAGAGAAACAATTCCAAAGAAGAACCATACACTTGCTACAACTGTGACAAAGCTGGTCATTTTATAGCAGACTGTCCCAAACCAAAGAAGGACATTCGAGGTTCAGCTGAAAGAGGAAAAAAGCCCTATGAGCACAAAAGAAGAACCAAGGGTGACAAAAAGACATTCAAGAAAAAACATGAGGTACTTTTAGCTGAGGAAAGCAAATCAAAGTGGGCTGAGACTGACAGTGAGGAGTCAGAGCTTGAAAACTCATGCAGTTCGAGTGATGATGAGGAAGAAGTCAAATGCTTGATGGCTGGCAATGAAGAACTGGAATTAGCAAGTTAGCAGGTATTCGATTTCTGCTCTACTGATTTCACTCGTGAAGGACTCATTATTACTTTGCATGACATGGTGAATGAACATCACAAACTTGCTCGATCTTTTGAGAACGTTAGAGCTGAGCAAAATGATCCCAACGACAACAAAACTAAAACTGATGAATCAGTTGAAGTGTTGAGTCTGAAAAGAGAAATTGCTAAGCAAAAATCTGAAATGATTGAGAACCAAGCCTTGATATATCAGTTAAAAACTGAGATTTCAAAACAAACTGAACTGCTTCGATCTTGGAACAAGTCTTCAGTTGCATTAACTGAACTGCAGAACTCACAAAAATCAGTTGATGACAAAACTGGTTTGGGGTACAACAATCATGTTGAAAATACTGTAAGTGATACACCGCCAAAGTTGAGTAAAGACAAAGGAAAATATATTACCTTTGTAAAATCAACTGTGGTAAATGAACTCTTAGAACCAAGTAAACCAACTGTTCAATCGACTGAAAGTAAGAACAAAGGTAAACGGTATGATATTGGATATAGCTTACAGAGTTCAACTGATTCCAGAAACTGGTCACCAAAACGATCCAGTTACAAAAATCAGCACTCAAGGAATAGCTATTACAATTACTACAACTGTAAACCAGTTCAGAAACGATATTGAAAGAGTAGTCAGTTGAAAAAGAGTACAAATCATATTGTCTCGTCTTCACATCACACACCCAACAACCAAAAGTCAAGAAAGACTATCTGGAACACAGCGACTGGAAAGTTGGTTAAACTGATCCAAGTCTGGGTTCCTAAAGGACTAATTTGCTGAGGACCCAAATAGATATGGGTACCAAAATTATATCTTGTTTGTGATTGCAGGTAACAGGTACAATCAAGGAATCCACCTGGTATCTGGACAGTGGTTGTTCACGACATATGACAGGAGATGCAAGTTTGCTATCTCAACTGAACAAGTATACTAGACCAAACATTAGTTTTGGAGATAACTCCAAAGGTAAAACTGTGGGTAAGGATAAGCTTATCCATGGTAACTGCATCACTAAAGATGTTTTATTGGTTGAGAATCTGAAGTATAATCTGATTAGCATCAGTCAGTTATGCGATAATAGATTCTCAGTTCAGTTTGACAAACATTTCTGTTCAGTCAAAGACTCAACTGATGAGGTCATCCTAACTGGCAAACGTTGTGGGAACACTTACAAAGTCAGTTGGAATGATCAACCTTATGCACCAGTTTTTTTATTGCTTCCAAATCATCTAAAAACTGGTTGTGGCATAAGAGACTGAGCCACCTGAACTTTAAATCTATTGCATATCTGAGTAATCATGATCTTGTAACTGGTTTGCCCAAAATGGATTTGTCCAAAGATAAAATTTGTTCAGCATGTCAGTTTGGTAAACAAGTAAGATCCTCTTTTAAAAAAAAGGGTTGTAAATCTTCTTCCCGATGCTTAGAACTGTTACATATGGATCTATTTGATCCTATACCAGTCAAGAGCTTAGGGAGAATGAAATACACCTTAGTGGTTGTAGATAACTTTTCAAGATTTACTTGGGTTATATTTCTCAAATCCAAAGATCAAACTGCTGCACAACTGATCAAACTTTTCAAAAGATTACTAAATGAAAAATCAGTTGGAATTGACAGAATCAGGTCTGATCGAGAAACTGAATTCATCAATCAAATTCTTTCAAATTTTTTAGAAAATACTGAAATTAAGCATGAGCTCTCAGCAGCTAGAACCCCTCAGCAAAATGGTGTAGCTGAGAGAAGGAATCGGACCCTTAAAGAAGCTGCTAAAACAATGCTTGCTGATTCTGGTATTTCTCAAAGATTTTGGGCTGAGGCAGCAAACACTGCATGTTATACTCATAACAGATCAATGATTAATAAGAATCATTTGAAAACACCTTATGAGATCTGGCATGGACGAAAAAGTGTGGTTTCTTATTTCAAATTTTTTGGCTGCAGATGTTTTATACTCGATAATGGTAAAAATCATTTTAAAGCTTTTGATTCTAAATCTGCAGAGGGAATATTTCTTGGATATTCATCAATTAGTAAAGCTTATAGAGTCTTCAACAAAAATACTTTAAATGTTGAATAATCTATTCATATTGTTTTTGATGAATCTGTTCTAACTGATAGGCCAACTGATCCAGTTGATCTAGTTGATAGATTTACAGATATCATCTTGGAGGATGATACTGAAGAAGAAAATCATATCAATCGAAACTGCCTTCAAACACCTGAACCAGAAGTGTTAGATCAACTAGTTGAGCAGGAAGCTGCTCCGGAAAATCAGTTGGTGGAGCCTATTGAAAATATTCAATTACCAACTGATGAAGCAGCAACTGAAACTATTGAAAATACTCGATTGGAAACTGAAGTAGTTGCTAACTTGGATGCAACTAATGCTGAGTACAGATGGAAGAAATCACATCCTCCAGAATTGGTAATAGGTAATCCATCTGATCCGGTAAAAACTCGCAATCAAATGCTTAATCTATTTATTCATTCAGCTTTTGTTTCCCAACTGAAACCAAAGAAAACTAATGAAGCTTTAGCTGATCTTAACTGGATAAATGCTATGCAAGAAGAGTTAAATCAGTTTACCCATAACAATGTTTGGAACCTAGTTCCAAGACCAGTTTCAAAAACAATTATAGGTACAAAATGGGTGTACAAGAACAAACTAAACGAAGATGGTTCAGTTGTGCGCAACAAAGCAAGATTAGTAGCACAAGGATGCAGTCAAGAAGAAAGAATTGATTACGATGAAACATATGCACCAGTTGCAAGACTGGAGGCAATCAGAATATTCCTTGCCTATACATCATTCAAGAATTTTAAATTCTACCAGATGGACGTGAAGAGTGCATTCCTGAATGGTCAGCTGCAAGCACTCCCATGAGTCCATCAGTTAAACTGGACACTGATCAAGGGGGAATATCAGTTGAGACGACAATCTACAGAGTTTTAATAGGTTCCTTATTGTACCTAACTGCTAGTCGTCCTGATATTGTATTTGCTGTCTGTATGTGTGCTAGATTTCAAGCAAACCCTAAGCAATCGCATTTTTCAGCTGCCAAACGTATTTTAAAATATCTTAAAGGCACGCCAAATGTTGCGTTATGGTACTCTAAAGACTCTTCTTTCAATTTAGTTAAATATTCAGATGCAGATTATGCAGGATGTAAGCTTGATCGTAAAAGTACAAGTGGATCATGTCAGTTTCTAGGAGACAGACTGATCTCTTGGTTCAGCAAGAAGCAGACATCCATAGCTACTTCCACAACTGAAGCAGAATATCTTGCTGCTGGAAGCTGTTGTGCTCAAGTGCTCTGGATCCAGCAACAACTGAAAGATTATGGAGTTATTGCCAAAGAATCACCCATATTTTGTGACAATACTAGCACGATTGCTATCACTTACAACCCAGTTCTTCACTCAAGGACCAAGCACATAGATGTCAGGCATCACTTCATCAGAGATCATGCCTTGAAGAAAGCCATCAGACTGGAATATATTTCAACTGAACAACAAGCGGCTGACATCTTCACCAAACCATTGCCCGAGACTAAGTTTTCTTACTTTCGTAACATATTTGGTTTAATTGATTTAACTTGATTATATCATGGTTATTATCTGAATTATCAGTCGAGATTAAGGTTATTATCATCTGTTAACTGCTCAAAAAGTTAGTTGCCAGTAAATATCGTGTCAGTTAGTTCCTTGTTTATCAACTGTTGTCAGTTAGTATTGCAGAAAAGTATAAACTCAACGATAAACTGAAATAAACATTTTATTCATTATAATAAGAGATGCTTACATTCGATATCTTTTTTTTTTACTGCAGACCTCCACTGGGATAACCAGTTGGTTACTTTCCCAGCAGAAGTCTTGAGGAAGCCCTCTGAGACAACAATTTTTCTCAGAGTCCTCCTTTCCTTTTTAAGCATCAGGAGGTAGACACCTTCATCAGTAAAGATGTCCACCTCATCAGCGACGTAAAGACGTCGCCGATACTTCCTCATTTTTTCTAACTGTTTGAGGTTAGCAACTAATCCCTCATGTTGGAGGGATTGGAGGTCCTGAAGCTTAAGCCAGTAGTGCAGAATCTTCTCAAAAACTTTGTCCTTTATTGCAGATTTTCTGGACTCCAATGCAGAATCCATGAATGCATCAGCCATATCCAGAATCTTCGAACCACTCGCTCCTGCCATTTGCTTTTAAACTGATATTTGTTTGATGATATTCTATGATTAACCTTGACACTTGACATGTCTACTTATAGCCAGGGCTCAAGGAAACTGAAGAGACGCCATCATTACTTTGAACGATTCATATTAAGATTTTTATTACATCATTTATCAGTAGCTTAATTCCCTTTAATTTAAAGATGCATTAACTAAGGTGGAATATCGATTTTAAGAGGTTAACTGAGAAGACAGTAGTTAGTGAATTTTCATCTGAAATGATTCAGTCTCACAACTGATTGTTCAGTTGATAATTTAGATAATCTTCTCATATAAGTTAACTAATTAATCGTAATTTATTCCAAATCAATGATGTGACTGTCAGTTTTCGCATTAAATGATGAATAGTATTTTAAAACGTGGACCCGTTTGAACCATGTAAAACTGTACAAACGTTTTTAACACACGTACTTACGGTTTTATTCAAATTTCCATGGACTGACACGTGTCCAAATATTGAACAGTCACCTACATATGTACCTTTCCCTGCCCAAATTCAATTCTTTCTTAAGCGTACATTATCTTTCAGAGCAAATTCAAACTCAGAGCTTTCACATTGCAAAATTTCAGGTTCCCTAACTATCAGAAATGGCAAACCAAGTTCCAGCACATATTCTTAATGCTATGGCTATCAACTTTGAATCAGTTTTATCAGTCAATGATGCAAACATCAAGGACGTATTTCTGAAATTAGAAGCAGCTGATTTGAAGACATTTCTGGGACAATCCTCTCAAGAAATCTATCCACAGGAGCTTCATGATTTCTATTCTTCTCGATATGTTACTGTTGATGGAAACGTCGCTGCTACCATCAATGGTCAGTTGCTGATCATCTCTGAAGAAGCTTTCGGCGTACTGTTCTCTTTGCCTACTGATGGGCTTATCAACTTCTCTGAGGTGAAAACCTCTGATATTGAGGAGATGCAATCTCTTCTGTCTGCCGATGGTCGGAAAATCAAAGTTTCCGATCCTAAGAAATAACTTAAGGCAGAAATACAATTTTTGGCTGATATTTCAGCAAAAGGGATACTAGCTAAAGCCTGTTCATTTGCTGCTCTTACTCTTGAGAAATTTCAAGTCATGACGGTGATCATGGCTGGAAAGAAGATGAATTGGAGAAACGTGATTTTCACCACTCTGAGGAATATGCTTCAGTCAACGAAGCATTCAAGGGGATATGCTGTGCAGATCAGTTATCTACTGAAAATGAATGGAGTAGTGGGTGATACTGCTAAAAATCATCCAAGTTCAAGGTCTTCAATGCTAAGAATGTCCATCCTCCCAAGACAAAGTTGGACATCTCCACTGAACAATTTGTGAAAGTCAAAAAGGAGATTGGGACGCAACAGGCGGCTCCCAAATCAGTTAAAATGGCTAAAACTATGGCTCAGCTGAAAACGGCTAAGAGGAAACTGATTGTCAACGAATCAGATTCTGAGAAGACTCGATCTCCTAATATTTCCAAAAGCCAAGAGCTCATAAAACCAAGCCAGCAGCTGTGCTGCAAGTTATACCAACTGATTGATCGAATCCATCAGATGCTCAACAGCCTATTCAGGATATTCCTCTGAAAGACATTCCAGCTGAAGCCTCAGCTGAAGAGCAGTTACCAAAGAAGAGGGTCACCAAGTCTGGTGATAAGCTGAAACTTGCCGGAGTAAAGGCTCCATTGATCAATATCACTGGTTACACTCCTCTACCTCTTGCCAGACCAAAAGGGATAGTAATCAGAGAACAAATTGACGTAACTACTTCAGGGCTGAGCATTCCTCATGTCCTGACTGATTCTAAGGGAAAAGGAATATTGCAAGAAGATCCCAGACCAACTAATGCCATTCAAACTCACATTGACCTTATTTGGCAACCGGTCAACGCTTTTGCTGAATCCCACCTGAAGACTTATGATGCTTGGGTGAGATTCAGAACTCACGTTTTTGCTAAACAGTTGAAGAGGAAGTCTAAACTGGAGAAATTCATTAAACTAGAAGCAGCAGTTTTCAGAGTTGTCAAAGCTGCTACCATTATACAGGCATTGGACATAAAAAATTATTTCTTTAATCAAATAAGAGCCAAGAAGTTGTCTCAACTGATTGGTAAACTGAAGAGTAATTACAACCCAACCAGTCCAACTCCTTATAATGACAGAGCTGTACTTTCTCAGTTGGAATTGGATCTTGTCTCCTTGCAAATGGAGATAAAGCATTGGGAAATGGATCAAGAACTAGTTACTCCAGAAGCTTCTCAAGACTTATCATCTGAAGATCCAGCTGAGGAAACAGTTCTAGAATCTCCCAAGGGCAAAATTGCTGAAACTTCGCAACAAGCAACTGCTCCATCTACTTCAGTTGCTCAACCTTTATCATCATCAGCACCTACCTCTTCTTCTGCTGATCCAAAGCTTTACTCAGAAGCTGACTTATCATTAGCAAATCTTGATGAGGTCATTCAATCAGTCACTTCTGCTATTCAGATAGAGACATCCAGATCAGCTGAAGACGTTATCCCAACTGAAGAACCAGCTGATCAAGCTGTGTTGACTGAAGAACCTGCCGAGAAGGCAATTTTGAAGAAAGTGAGCAGCCAGTTCAGTCAGTTGTTGTGACTGAACAGGCGATTTTTGAACAAACTGAAGAGCTAGTTATTCTACCATCTGAACAAGAAGTTCATTCTAACGAGCCAGTTTAGTTTCCTATCATAACTGAACAGGCAGTTACTGAAACTTTGGAGGTTCAGCAGGGCTTATCTGAAGACACTCCAACTGAAGAGCCAACATTAGTTTCAGTTGATCATTCAACTGATCAACCAATCACTTCTTCTTCTCCCCAAATTCAACAGGAAGTAAGTGTAGAGGATGTTTCTGAAATGGTCAGTGCAGAACCGATAATAACTGACAGGACTCTTGTAATATTTGATGAAGCTACAGAAGAACAAGAACCAGAGACAACTGGACCTTTATCTCCTCATCTGGACCTTTATCTCCTCATCCTTCTATAGACATTGATTCGGTACTTGAAGAGATTCAAACCATCCAGCACGACCTGTCACAGATGATGATGGCCATTTCAGATATCAAATATACTCAGCTTGCTCATACCTTGAAGCTAGATTCCTCAAATGACTTCAATTCTGGGAGACTGAAACAAATTCAGGCTACTGTGACCTCTCTCTCCTTTGCAGTGGACGAAATAAAAAAGAATAGAGGTATAGTTGAAAGTCTTTTTCTGACTCAAGATGTAATCGGCAAGAGAGTTGAATTCGTGGAGACATCTGTTTCCAAAAAGATAGATTTGTGGCAAACTACTATGCTTAATGCAGTCTCAGGCGTAGCCACTTTTGTTAAGCTTTTATCAACCGATGTTGGAAGTTATCTATCAGAATGGAGGCGTTTGACAAAAAATGGGAAGAGACCTAAGCTAAAACCTAATCAGAAGTAGTCTCACAGAGTCTCACTGAAGAATTCTTATCAGTTGATGGATTCATTTTTGCTGATTTTAAAGATCATTGAAGATTATTCTTTCATTCTTTGTACGAATCTGTACACTGAGAGAATTATATAAAGTTCAAGATTATTTTATCTACAATACGTTCAATTGATCAGTTATTATTTGCTTAGTTTTGTCAAACACCTAAAAAGGAGAAATTGTTGGAAACTTAATTTCGGATGTTTGACAAACTGAAGGGCTAAATGATCGAACTAACTGATCATATAAAATCGGCCGCTTCAAACTGAATCCAGCCAACTGATCTACGTAACTGGACGTGTAGTCCACTGACTGTAGTTATAAGCCTTAACAGCTTCCACCTTTCAGCTGACCCTTCAGCTGGACACGTCATCAATTGAAAACGACAACCGACAAATAGTACAACAGTCTGCAACTGTTAGTGGCAACGCCGCAATTCAGATAAAGGTGCACTGTACTATTGGCAGAGGAATTTGGACGTGGCATATCAACGGATAGAAAGTGTAATGACCCGATTTAATTATATGTTATTTGACGATAATTAAGATTTCCAATAATTAAGCCAAATAATGAAATAGTGTGTTTAAAATATATATATATATTAGAAAATATCGGGTTGACAGGGTCAAATTTCGAACCTCGAAANTCATTGTTTCAAAATTTTTGTTCGCTTTGACCGCTCATATCTCCATCACCGGTCACCAAAAAATTCAAATAAATATACAATTGGAAAGCTCTCGACGTAAGCTTTCTGTTGATACCATTTTTGATAGGAAAAATCGAAATTCCCGAAAACCCATCGGAAAACGCCGCGCTTTTCTCCGCTGAATCGTCACCGTACGTCGCCGGAGTTTGGAAATTGATTGAGGGTTTTTGTTCTTTTAGTCATAAGCTTCGTTTTGATATATATATATTGAGGTATAAATTATGATTCCAGAAATTGTTTAAGGATTGCTCCATTTTTGGTTAAATTTGATATCAATATTGATATTGGTTTTATTTTTGGATGTAGATACAAACTTTGAGTTGATTCGAGGTATCGAAAAATTTCAGAATGTTTAAATTGAGACTATAAATCGAGTATCAGCGAGTTCGATGCCTTAGAATTGTTAATTATAATTGATTTTAGGCATTTTAGGCGAATATTGGAATTTTAGAAATTAAAATGCCTAAATTATTGAAATTGGATTTTTAGTGAATTTAAGTGGTTCTGGAATTTTTATATGATAATAAGACCATTTAAATTAATATTCCGGTGAATTGTCTGAGTTGGCATTTCTAGGACTTTCTTGAGGATTTAAGTTACTAGTAAATTAGTTGAGGTACGTAGAGATCAGTTATTTTCACAATGTCTGACAAAGACATCTGATGATCATGTGTATGATCTATGTGCTATTTGTTGATGTATGTGATTTTATATGCTGACTCGCATATTATCAGTTGGTAATTGATGTGCAGAATAAAATAAAATATTTTTTTTGTTCGCACACATTTTATTTTAGTTAGACACATCAATACCACTGAACATATCATATTGAGCCTATCTGTTATTGAGATCCAGTTTTATTTCGGTTGAGATCCGTTATATATATGATATGATATTGTGTTCTGGAGATGTTTGACTACCTTGATTCGGTCCGGCTTAGGTAGTTGCTGGCTTCGAGGCTGGGCCATATCCCAGGCACGGTCCGCTGAGTCGTGGACCAGTTCGAGCATATATGTATGATTGTTGATATCGATCGTTTTATTACTGCTATCCTGATATCTTGCACATATACATGCATTGCATTCATGCATGGCATCATTGCATTTTTATGTCATATATCGTGGTTTCTTGATGTCTCGTACTGGGGTTTCTGACCCCCGAGAGGGGGCTGTTGTGTCTTTTGTGTGTGGACATGACAGGTGGTTCGACCTCAGGCGCTCGAGAGAAAGCCTCAGGAAGTACCAGAGCTCCTTGAGAGTGAGCTCAGTTGTATTTAGGTACTGCATGGTGTTGCTGTCTCCCAGATACAATATGTATATATTTGGAGGATTGTATTATGGTATTATCGAGCCTTGTCAGCTCTATGATATTTTGGGTTTGTATATGTCATTATTGTGTCTGGCAGGCACATGTTTATGCTGTTGTATTTATTGAGGACATATGTTGTTTATTTTGAGTATTTGAGTTTCTGGTATGTCCTATTTATGGGAAGGTCATGCGAAATTTTTAAAGGTCCAAACGCAAATTTTTAACTCATTTTCCGCTGTTTACTGATTAATCATGATTGCATGTAAATAAATTGTGATTAGGATCACGGACCCTCACATAAAGTTTAAATCGTATTGAATATTACCGTTGAAGGAAGCCTATAAATAGCAGAGAGAAGCAGCTGAAGAAAAAACAACGCACAATACACATTGAAAATCAGTTGTGAAATGTAAACGAGAAATTCTCTTACTCTTACTCTGCTAAAATTCAAGCTCACGCTTGTCATATACATTCATAGCTTTCAGGCTATCTTTCGAGCACTTTAGCACATTGTGATTACTGTAATACTTGATCCTATATATCAGTTGTGCTAAGTTTTTCATTCGAAATAAACTGAGTTGTATACTAAGAGTTTCGGTCTTAGCATTGTTAAGTCCAAACTGAAGTGGGTCTTTACAAGTCTTGTATTGATCAAAGTCTTTTAGTGAAAATCATATATTCGTGATAGAATGGGTGACGTAGGAGTAATTGAAATCTCCGAACATCCAGAAACAAACCTTGTGCATCTTTTAAGTTTTTCAGTTACTATATTCTATCTCAGTCAGTTTTATTCCGCACTTAACAGTTAACTGATTGTGATCGACTGACAAGATCTTGTAAATTAGTTTCTCACCAAACTGATTCAAACCTTCGAAAAAGAGTCAAAATCCGTGAGTGTTTATTCAACCCCCCTTCTAAACACTCTTTTTACTTCAACTGATCCTATCATGATCCTACTTCTCAAGTTTTTTCAATTTATTTTGATAATATTATTGCACAAATACTTCTAGTATTAGTGAGCTTATTGAAATATGAAAATCAACATTAGGTGGTAAATTTTTCATATTAGGTGCACATGTCATATTTTGAATTTGTGTGTTGAAGATGAACTAAAAAAATTTAGCATCATTATCAACTGAAATATTATCAAGTTATGAAACAATGGGGAAAATTTCGCAAAATAAATGGTAAGAGACCTAAACGGTTTGCACGAGACGTTCCAACTCATTAGAATTCAACAAATAAATTGTTATTATCATATTTTACGTATAAAGATTTATTATGTATTTTTTCATCGACATGTTTAAGCACGTGATATTTATTTGGTTTTGAATCAATATTATTTGTGAAATTTTAAAAGTTTTTAATGATGCTAGTGACCAATTATCAGGTGTTTATTATCTTTTCATTTAGTTTTAACATATCGTTGCAACATTGCATGTATTTTTAGTGGACATATTAAATCTAGTGATGAGGCTTTAGTTCGATGTATTTATGTCATTTGTCGAGTAGTGATGGATTTTTGTATTAGTTGGCAGGATTTGTTGCCACTTGTCGAGTTATCTTATAACAACAGTTATCAAGTGAGCATTGGAATATCACCATTTGAAGCACTATATGGCAAAAAGTGTCGATCTCCTTTGTACTGGGAAGATTTATCTGAAGCACCAGTTGTGGGGCCTGATATGATAAAAGATATGACATAGAAGGTGAAATTGATTCAGAGTCGTATGCGAGCTGCTCAGGATAGGAAGGCTAAGTATGCGAATATCAGGAGACGACCGCTGATTTTTAAGAAAGGTGACAAAGTGGTACAGTTAGATTTGGAAAGAAGGGTAAATTATCACCGAGATTCATAGGGTCGTATGAGATTTTGGAATGTGTTAGTGATTTGGCTTATAGATTAGCTCTTTCTTCCGCATTATCAGGTGTTCATGATGTTTTTCATGTGTCCATGTTGAAGAAATATCATCCAGATCCTTCTCATATGCTTCCACCCGACGAGGTTGAGTTAGATCAAACTTTGAGCTACTTTGAGAGACCGATTCAGATTCTCGACAAAAAAGATAAGCAACTCAGAAATAAAGTAGTATCGTTGATTAAAGTACAGTGGAACAGACGTAGTGTTGAGGAGGCAACTTGGGAATTAGAAGACAATATGAGACATAAATATCCAGAGTTGTTCAAATGAAGTATGCTTCTATTCTCAGTCACTTTAAATATTGATCATTATATCGTAGAATTGTAGTTGATTATTTGATTTCGAAAACAAAATATTTTTTAGAGGGGAGGAATTGTAATGCCCAAATAATAATATGAGATAAATGGTAACTATTGGACCAAGTCAAAGTTGTAAAAAAATTGTTGTTGTGTCCAAAAATATTCTTTGAAGCCCATGAGCAGTAGCCCAACAAAGGAAAGCCCAGGAGAATAGCGGTTGGCCCAGGGAAAAGTGCGATGCACCATTACACGACGTGGAAATCAAGGGGAGATCGTGGAATGTGGCTGAAACTTCTCCGTGGAGGGTGACAAAAGCATCAGGAATAATCAGAAAAAGAACAACAAGCACATCCAACAAAGCAGCAGCAAAGCTTTTTAAAAATTCCTCTCAATATTTCATCTGTAATTTTTCCAATTTCCAGTATTTTTGTTTCTTCAGATTTTGCATATTCCTCCAACTTTCCTGTAAAAATGTCGTTCAAATTCATAGCAGCATAATGAATGTTGATGTTGTTTATGAATTCCTCCTTTAATTTCATTATATTCCTCATTTCATGTTCTTATTTTTGGAGCCATTTCGGGGGAATTAGAACGAACGATCGAATCGAGATTCGCAACGTTTGAGAAAGGAGTCAGATTATTCTACAATTTTGGCACGATCACGTGCCTGACACGTCCCGCAATTTTCGTGATAAACAATTGTGTAGTAGAAGAAAATGGTCATTTTGACCACTAAAGTGTACACTTTGACTACACAATTAAAAAATAAGTAAACCCACCTCCACCACACCATTCTTTCTCCTTCTCCTCCACGTAAGAAACCCTCATCCTTTCTCTCCTTCCATTTTCGAAATATTTCCTCGTTTTATGGGTGATTTGCTCAAGTAAAATATGAAATAAAGGTAGATTTGTAATCCTCTCACCATAGGCTTGAAGATGATGTAAGTATTTCCCATTTTTATTCAAGTTTGAAAATGGGTCGAAGTCTAGAATTGATATTTGAGTTGATATTTGAGATATGAAGATGTTGGAGATGTATTTGTGTTGGTTTGAATTTAAAAGAGATATGAGCATGGTTCCTTGTTTCTGTGCAAAAACAGTTTTTGTACTTTTTTGATTTTCTTGTATATAGGACTGTTGTATTTGGATTTTGGTGCTAGGGTCTCCATCAAACTTTTAGAGCATCGATTTAGCTTTGATTTGGTTCTTGAATCACTCAATTCCATGAAAAAATGAAAGAGATATGTGATTTTTACTAAAACTGGTATGGAATTTCGACTTAGTGAAGATTTGCGTCCATTCCTTCTGTTTATTCGAATTCTGGGATTAATTGGTTGGGGTTCTGGATTTTATGTTCAAATAAAAGTTATAGAACATTATCTTGTCTTCAAAATTATACCAGATTAGCTTGATTCCATTGGATATTGAAGAAGTTATGCTCAAAATACTAAAATGTGCCAGATATATGCTGATGCAGAATTCGTGAGAATTATGTTATACTTTTCAGGTTATGATTGACTGGGTAAATGACTATATTGACAAAACTTTGTGAAGAGTAATTGTTGGGCTTTGAGTTTCTTGCATATCTAATTTGCGGATCTTGATTTGAAGCATTATTGAATTAATTATGAATTTTGTACAAAAACTGCTCTGTTTGGATAAATGATCAAAGTTCTTGACTTATGTATTTTCAGATTCGGTTGAAGTATTGACTTGGGTTAGCTCAAGATTATTTACTTTAAGTTGGTTAGTAGTGAATCTAGGTTTGTTTATCGGTATATCATATTTTTACTTTGTTTTGGGTCGAAATCTTGGATGGAACAAGAATTTAGTTGATATTGTATTTTTGGTGATATTATAATAGACTTTGGGGGTTCAAGAATTTTCAACCACACCTTTCGATCTCTTTTCGTAATATTTGAAATGTATGTTACGGTTGGTAAAATTCGAGATAAAAGTATCATTTTGATTTTAAATTGTAAATTCTATGGCTCGATGAATTACTTGTGATTTGTTGATGATGGTTGTCTTGAGATGAACTTATTATGATATCGAGTTGATGATATTGATTTGCATCATTGCATTGCATCTTGAGCCATTTTTCGATTCAGATTTGATATGGCGGAGGTCGCTTTGATTTGTTGGACGTATGGGGCAATAGTTGAGTTGGCATAGTGTATGCGAAAGTCGCTGTTATGGCCTGAACACTCTCTATAGGCAAACCATTGTCCTGGGATTGTAGAACACATCACTCCACCTCGAGCGAATGAGTCGGTGGATGTTGCTGGGGGATTCTCTTCCCTTGGGTACCTTATGACCAGATGATTCACTTGATCTTGAGATTTATTGATAGCCGAACTGATCGTGCATTGCATTATATTGCATCTTTATGGATTTCATATGAACTAGTTATCATTTTAATTCTCATATGTTATTGATTGTATCATGTTGGGTTTATGCTCACTGGAATGTCGGCTACCTCTTGTTTTCATGTGATTGACGGTAGGTGAGGCGAGGCCTGGGATGCCACAGTCCAGTTTTAGGCCAGGAGATGCGAGTTAGAGTGAAATTCTCAGGTCTTAGGAGCTATTTGATGATATTTGTATTATTTTGGCCCACTAGTTTATTTTGGCATGTTAAAAATTATATTTCAAATATTTGAGACTTGTAAATTATTTTGTCGGTGTTTATGTCGGTCTGTGACCCACAGGTTATGTGATTTACTCAATCGTTTGTTTTCTTAGCACTGTCTTTGTTTCTTTGGTTTTTGTTTGGGACATGTTTTTATATTTTTGGATCCTCTTATTTTAGGGGAGATGCTGCCTGTTTTAGTTTAGAAAAATTGAAATTTTTTCCCTCATTTATAATTATTATAATTAGATGTCGGACTCGGGGCCCCACAATAATAACTTCCAGAATAAAGCAGGTTAATTCCAGCATACAATCAAAAAAATTTTGGTATATTTCGTATTCTATTGAGTACATAAATCGAGAATTTTTGCATATATTCCGAGGAAAACCACTAGAATAAAAATGCAAACTCATAAATCTAAATTTATGAGTAAGAGTTGGGAAACCAACTTCTAACCATGATTTTAATCTACTTAACAAATGCCAATATCATAATAACATCTAGAATAAAATATGTTAATTACAACATACAACCAAAACAATTTCAGTATATTTCTTATAATATTGGGTACCTAAATTGGGAATTTGAGCATAAATTATGAGAGGAACTGCTACTATTTAAATTATATTTCACCCAAGTGTAGGTTGTCTGCAAGTAATATATTTTGTAAGTACGAGATCGATCAACAGAGAGGTTATTTTAAGTTTAAATTTATTAATTTATAGATTACCAAATGCAAGAATGAAGTTTACAAATTATAAATTTTGTCAAGGCTCGAGGATTTATTCTTGGTTTATGTAATATTGTTTAACTAAAAGTAAAACAAAGGAAACCATCATAAATAATGGTTCCAAGAAAATTAAATATTTAAACACACACATAATATAATATAGCTCCCACTATAGAAAATACCGAACTAACCGATATTTTATATATGGTACCTATTATTATATTTATAACTATATAAATGTATAATTGCATAAAGTAAATGTTAAATTAAATCCTTATATTTCATTTAGAACAACAGGCAGAGCNCTATTTGATGTAAATTGATAACAACAAATTATTAATTTTTATACCTACAATAAAAAGAAGTTAGCTAAATGAAAAGAAATAAAGAAAGAATATACAAAATATAAACAATCTTACTTCACCAAGAATGCATCATCTTCACCTTGACATAATAGATTTAGCTTGCCATGAGCTTACTTTTGATCAACACTAAAAACATCACTCATAGTTGGGAAAATGAAAAATATATTGGAACTTAAAACTTTTATACACGCACACACACACTATATTTTATAACGGGATAGAATGATTCTCAAGCTAGCACAAGGCCTCTATTTATAGGCCAAATGAGAGAAAGGGTCAAAAATTTTATTAATGCCATGTAGTTGTAATAGTAGTCTTTGTCTCCTCCAACTTCAATTTCATGTCTCTTCTTTCAATGCTTTGTTCCACGACTTTAATCACCGAATTTGACTCTACTCAGAACAGCAAACATGTGGGGAATTGTCTGTAGATGAATTTGGCCACTTGGTTCACCTCATTTGGTTAAATATTGAAATAGTTATGAATTTTTTACTATATGCTGGTCATGGTAAAAGTAAATTTGTCCTCCTTTTGATGTTTGCACAATTTGATCATCTTAATGAAATTTTTAGGCAATCATGTCTTCTGCAAAGTTGTAGATAATTTCTCAAGGATTTCAAACATGTTTGAGTCACCTCCATTTGAATTTTCTAACTTGAGTTATCATTATTATACCAACACGTAGAAAACCTGAAAATAAAACATATTTAGTAAGACATTTAAATATAAACAAACAATACTAAAATAACATAATTTTATAATTTTAATGAAACTTAAAATTTTAAAATACAGGTTTTAACATATAATAAATTATTAATTTTAAGTTTCATCACACCCCACACTATCTTATTAGTAGTCCCTTAATAGTAAAATTTATCGTAAAATCACAACCTAGATTCTTTATTCCTTTTATATATTCAAATAATATATAATTAGATGTGCTTTTATTATTATTTTTATTTTCACATAATATATAAAGTAACAATATATATATAT
>NC_133311.1:71722-75181 GCF_012295235.1 Primulina huaijiensis | reverse complement strand
TAACTTTGTTTGTTGCTTAATTTGATCCCAATTGTGAGAAGATTTTTATCTCATGCTTGTCACCAATATTGTAGATATTATCATCAACTTTCTACAGGTCCAAGAATCATCTTAATCTCATTTGCAACGCCAAATTTATTCTTGTTTTATCGAACCTGTAAAAATAGTAAAAACTTATAATTACACAACAACTTATTTTTTTATACAATTTATTATAAAACATATAATATTTAAACATTTAATAAAACAAAAACTATAAATTTATATTATAAAACATTTAATTAATGTACAATTTTTATATTTATCACACCCAACAACCAGCTTATTGCTAGTCCCTAGCAATTTAAGCGTTAATAGCAATACAAAACATATTGATTAATTTAAATAGAAATGTAATCGGAATTTATCCAAGTGTTTAAATTAAATTTGAAAACTGTCAAAGTTATATCAAGATCATCATAATTATAATTTATGAAATAATCTGAGCTGATCAATTCAAAGCTTATTTTCAGGTAGTTAAATGTACATGGCCTTTAGAAATTCTTAGTAAGAGTCTCAACTCCATATCCTCACGGGTTAATAAATTTTTCAATTTATGGGAACGATTTCTCTTATGGAGTTGGAATACAGATAAATACTCAGGAAAATGGTTTACAGAATGCAGACAGACAAACGAGCCAAACTAATCAAAAGATAGGAAATCCATTGATTCAAAATCTAGTTGTTCTTATTATATATTTTTTTCTGATCTTTTTTTTTCATAATATCATGGAATCAGACTAAGTTTATGCTTGTTGACCACATATTTATTTAATTTGTACAATAAATTTCTCTCTTTCTTTTTTTTCTTTTATGAGAGATAAATTCAAACGTCTGCCTTTCTTTCTGCTTAAAATGTGCTAGAAATTTTTTTTTTTTACATTCAAATTTTTGGCCTATATATACACATACATATACATAAATTAATTTTGCGCCATTTTAAAATAGGACATCCAACTAATACTTGAAAATCCAAAGGAAATAGTCAAACAAGAAATCGTATCATTTTACCAAGCCTAAAAGCAATAAATGTTGAAAAGTGTAGCCCATACTAAACCTCTCAAAATCTCTCAAAAACATAAATAAAATGTCGTAAAAATCTTAAACTTAAATGCGGAAATAGAAGCGCTGGCCCTCGGGTTATGTGCACCGACAGTCCAGCAAGTCACTCGTCAAGACCTCCAATATCATAGTTATTTATATCACCTGCATCATACACACCTAGTGAGTCTAAAGACTCAACACGTCCTATCTTTGATAACAAGTAATACGTAATACAGTCAACATCTAACCGTGAAAAATACTTATACTTAAAATATCATTTTCTTAAAAATGCATAACTTCAAACTTAAACTTTTTTCCCAAAAACTTGAACATATCACATAAACATATTCATATCATATCCATATTCGTGTCCATGTTCATATTCGTATCCATTTTCATATTCGTATCCATGTTCGTGTTTGTTGAATTTAGATCGTGATTGTGACTCGTATTCTTGATCTTAATGGGCGATGGATCCATCTAAAGAAAACCACAGTACTGGGCGGCGAGGGACACCAGCAACACTCTCACCGGTCAACTGGGCCATGGCCTACGTATTAACATATTCGTATTCGTATCCAAAGAAACACGATCGTCGTGCTCCCACTGGGACCATAACCCTCACGATATTTCCAACATGTATTAGTCACAATCCCTCACATCCTTCAACATGTTATCACCACTTAATAAAAACATGTATATCACATCATTTTATTTTGAATCCAAGCATCCAACATATCTTTTAAATGTCCAATTTAATCCTTAATAAATCCATGAACATTTAAAAATCATATTTCAGCATATAAAAATTCATAGACATGTTACATAATCATATTAGCATATAAAACTGCAAATAGGGCACTGCCATGACGTTTACTAATTTCTAGGTGTGAAAAGACCGTTTTACCCCTAGACGTAAAATTTCACGTTTTTGACTTTTTCTTAATTTTATTGACTCTAACATGTCCCAAATAGTTATTTAAGCCTACATGAATTTTCTCATATTTTTATTTAGCTTAATTCGACGACTTCTAAATTAATCTTTAAATATAACGTATTAATGCGTTTTAATCCTGAATTAAACCAAAACTTAATATAAAATTCCCAAATTAAAAACTTAGACTTTTAATAATTATTTGAGCTTAAACACAATTTTCCATAATTTTATGAAGCCTAAAACTATGCGTTTTAATTAGCTCGTTAATTAGCGTTTCGTGCGGCGATTAAATCCCAAATAAATCCAAAACTCGTTATTTTGATCCCAAATTTTAAACATAGCATTTTTAAGATTTATTCTACCCTTCCAAGTCATGATTCACCCCCGTGGACCCATGGATTCATTTTTAGCCTTTTAATTTTTGTTTTTGACACACTAACGAACCCACCGAGCCATCTCCCGATTTACTCGAGCCACGCAAGAGCCACCTTGAGCCAAAACCTAGCCAACCCACCTAGGGACCCTACTGACCAAGCCCAGCCCGAAACACCAGCCCATGCTTCCTAAAAACCTGCTGAAACTAGACCCCCTTTATTCTGCATGTGTGCGTGAGTTAGTATTCTTAGTGTATTAGGTTCCCTTGTCAACTAGGACACCTCCAAGCCCTAACCACTCGACCCCTCACAACACTAACCTTCCCTAGACCACGCCCAGACCAAGCCCAGATCGACCCAGCCCCAGGACCCTGTGCTTGAGCCACCTGAAGAAGGCAGCAACCTGTGCGCTATATGCATCCCTCACGTTTCTGGTTTTTCTCATGCCCTGCCTGAACTTCTGAAACCTGCGCATGTTCCCTTGGGCTCTCGGGTGGAGTCCTTGTCAACAAGGACTCCTCCCAGCCCGCCTAGCTCGAGTCTTAGCTTGGTTAGGACTCTTCCCTAGACTCCCTCTTGACCTTGGACAACCCCTGAAACCAACCGCACCAAGCCCAGGCCTTGCACTTCCCAAACCCGTGAGTCACACGACACCACAGGCCAAGGGTGGTTTCCAGCTTTCGTGTTTCATGTTCCTCACGTCCTTGTGTGTTACGAAGACTCCATATTCATATAAAACAATGTCTAGTCATGTCCTAATCATGGCAGCCCCTTATATGTATGTAAACAACACAAGTTTGAATCAAAAACATGCTTGAAATTTCATGGGTTGCATAAAAACAAAAATACTACAAAGTGTCACTTCATGCAATTAAAACATTTAATTAAAATACAAAGAATTTAATAACTCAAATGCATGTGGTTCGCGTGGACCTTTAAATTTTCGGAGCGTTATATAAATGGGTCGTAACATATAACTTAAAAATTACATAGATCTTCAACATCTTTCTTTTTGTTTTTTTTTCTCTTTTTTTTTTTTTTAGGAAATATCATTTTTTTTTCTAA
>NC_133311.1:68479-71523 GCF_012295235.1 Primulina huaijiensis | reverse complement strand
TTTTTTTTATAAGTTTGTTCTCCCCCCAAACAGAATATGACATTGTCCCTAATGTCAAAATAACTATTAATAAAGAGTACATAATGAAAGAGATATCACCTTGAATTTTTATTGAAGATAACAAACTGAAACAAACGCAAACCAATCCACGACTTTTCTTTTCTTACTGCTTGATGGCGACCAATTGATCTTTGCTATCATCAGATCAGGTTTATGAACAAAAGCTTCCAAATCATCAATTAATTGGTCGGCAGTCGAAGCAGAGATGAGCATCCTTCGTGAATTTTCTGAAATGAAATTCTGTTCCACAGCTTTATCAAGAAATGTCAACAAACTGTCATAATAATTATTGATATTCAACAAGCCCACAGGTTTATTATGGATATTAAGTTGTGCCCAAGAAACAGTGTGAAAAATTTCTTCTAATGTACCAAAACTACCTGGTAATGCGATAAAAGCATAAGAATTTTCAATCATTTTGGTGATTCTTTTATACATCGAAGAAACTTTTAATTCCTCCCCAATTGTAACACCTGTAATATTTTCTTCAGCTAAAGCTGTAGGAATAATACCCAAAACCTGACTACCTCCAAGATGTGCAGATGTTGAAACAGATCTCATTAACCCAATATTACCTCCCCCATATACCAAGTGAATTTTTCTCTCAACCAATATCTTTCCAAGATTATTTGCATCTTCTACAAACACTTCATTTTTTCCAGGACTCGACCCACAAAATACACAAATATTTTTCAATGTTTGTGCAGAGGATCCAGCCATGTTTTTACTTTCTTTTTGGTCTACGAAAATAGAGAGAAAGATGAGAGATTTTATAGGGGTTATATGTTATCATGACAAAACTATGGGTCACAGTTGTAAAGAGAATAAACAGTAAAAACAATAATAACACACATGCATATAAACAGTAGTGTGATTGTGGCACACAATTTTCCTCTGGTTTTACGTCCAGAAACGGCTTCAACGTCTTCTATGATTCGAGGATATGCTTCCCATCCAATTTTCTTATAAATTGGCAAACATGGTCTTTTTTAGTCGGATTCCCAAGACTATTAAAATGACCCTCGTCTTGGAATTGTTTCCATAAACGGTGCGTCTCAAGAGTCAATAAGATATTATCTAAAGATTCCTTACTCAGCCCATTCTTAATGAAACCAATTTTATCTTCTCTCTTATTGGAAACATATCCCAAAGATCTGCATCGTTTGTCACATGTCCATCTTGCAAATTTATGACAAACCCCTAAACTTTTGGCCCTTCGTTTTTTCGCATAAGTACTTTTTCCTAATCCAGGCATATACCGAATGAGTAATGACTGTTGAACTTCTCCTCCTAATCGGACTTTAGCTTTTATTACAAGACGAATATCTTCTGGAATTCCTTTTCGCATTAACAATCTCAATCTTTCACACCTACCTGCATAAATTTTTCTTAGAACATTTTCAGAAACAGAGGGAAAATATTTACAAATTTTTTAGACAATTTCATCCATTTTGAAAAGAAAAGAGATGAATTTTTTTTTTGTATCAGCAATTGTGGGAAACTGATTAAACCGACTATGAGAGCCACAGAGTACCGTTGTCCGCCATTTAACCGGGAAAATAAAAAGATTAAGGAAACCTGAAATAAAAACAAACAAAATTAATTGCAATACAAAAAATCAAGGATCGGAAAGGGAAATAAACTCTTCTTTAAAGATTTAATATTCTAAAAATGGTTTAAGCCTTTGTCCATTTACTTTAAAAATATCACCATTTTTAGGATTTTCAATGTCCACGGCTCCATAAGGATACACATGTTTTACAACATATGGACCTGTCCATCTTGATCGTAATTTTCCTGGGAATATGTGAAGTCGCGAATTATAAAGCAAAACTTTTTTACCAATCTCAAAAGATTTTTTAAGAATTGTTTTATCATGAAATGATTTGATTTTTGCTTTATAAATCCTTGAATTCTCATACGCGTCATTTCTGAGTTCATCAAGTTCATTAAGTTGCAATTTGCGCAATTTGTTGGCATCATCCATGCTTGAATTAAAAGTTTTGATCGCCCAATAAGCTTTATGTTCCAATTCCACAGGCAAATGACAATGTTTTCCGTAAACCAACCTATAGGGAGACATATTCAATGATGTTTTAAAAGCTGTTCGATATGCCCAAAGTGCATCATTAAGTCGCAGAGACCAATCTTTTCTATTTGGGTTAACAGTTTTTTCCAAAATTTGCTTTATCTCCCTATTAGCTAATTCAACTTGTCCATTTGTTTGAGGATGACAAGGAGTAGTTACTTTGTGAGTAATGCCATATTTTTCATCAACGAAGCAAATGGTTTATTAACAAAGTGAGTTCTCCCATCACTTATCATGGCTCGAGGAATTCCAAATCTACTAAAAATATTTTCTTTTAAAAATTTGATGATGATTTTATGATCATTTGTTCGACATGGAATTGCCTCTATCCATTTGGAAACATAATCAACTGCAACTAAAATATACAAGTATCCAAACGAAGGTGAAAAAGGTCCCATAAAATCAATTCCCTAACAGTCAAATATTTCAATTTCAATGATAGGATTCAAAGGCATCATGTTTTTTTTGAAATCGCACCCAATTTTTCACAATTTTCACAGATCTTGCAGATTTCGTGGGTATCTTTAAACAAAATGGGCCAATAAAATGCACATTGCAAGATTTTTGCAGCAGTTTTCTTTGAAGAAAAATGTCCTCCGCATGCTTCTGAATGACAAAATTTAATGACACTACTTACCTCATTGTCGGGTATGCAACGCCGAAAAATTTGATCCGGACAATACTTGAACAGATACGGATCATCCCAATAAAAGTTTTTTACCTCATTCAAAAATTTTCTTTTATCTTGAGAACTCCATTGCGGTGGCATTTTTCCTGTCACAAGAAAATTTACTATGTTAGCAAACCAAGGTGTAGTAGTAACTGAAAATAGATGTTCATCAGGAAAATTATCGTTAATTGGTGTCATTTCATAAGATGATCCTGTTACTAGTCT
>NC_133311.1:64063-68016 GCF_012295235.1 Primulina huaijiensis | reverse complement strand
ACAATTATCAAATGTACTCCCAAAAATAGTTAAATCATCCATGAAAATCTCCAAAGAATTTTCAACCATGTCGCTAAAAATGCTTAGCATACATCTTTGAAATGTTGCTGGGGCATTGCATAAACCAAATGGCATCCTTCTGAATGCAAATGTTCCAAAAGGACATGTGAATGTAGTTTTTTCTTGATCTTCAAGTGCAATGGGAATTTGATAATAACATGAATATCCATCAAGAAAACAGTAGTAGGGATGACCTGCCACTCTTTCTAAAATTTGATCCAAAAATGGTAATAGAAAATGATCTTTTCTAGTGGCATCATTTAATTTTCTGTAATCAATACACATACGCCAACTAGATGGGACTCGACTTGTTAACAATTCACCTTTTTCTTTTTTTTATCACTGTGATGCCAGACTTTTTTGGAACTACTTGTCTTGGACTTACCCACTTACTATCAGAAATAGGATAGATAAGTCCAACATCAAGTAGTTTGAGAACTTCAGTTTTCACAACATCTTTCATGTGCGGATTTAATCTCCTTTGTGGTTGTTGAGATGTTTTAGCATTTTCTTCTTAATGAATTTTGCGAGTGCAAATTAGTGGATTGATGCCCTTGAGATCTTTTAATGTCCAACCAATTGCATTTTTATGTCTTTTAAGCATATCAACTAATTTACCTTCTTGATCACTTGCTAGTTTGGAAGAAATTACCACCGGATATGTTTCATCTTCTCCAAAACATGCATACTTCAATTCTTCTGGCAAAGGTTTTAACTCCAATATGGGTGGTTCATCTTTGTTCTCATATTTTGCCTCAAATTCTTTCTCTGATCCTGGTAACGAGTGATACCTGATAAAATCATCAAGATCAATTTCAATATTTTTTTTAACAGTTTCAATTGAACAAATATCTAATTGATCACGAGTACTCCCTTCTTGAATGTTTTCTTCCACAAGAGTTTCAATAAGATTTTCATCTTCACTTTCATCTCCTTTGTCATGTGGTTGCTTACAAAGATTAAACACATTAAGCTCCAAGGTCATGTTACCAAATGACAACTTCATTATTCCATTCCTGCAATTTATAAGAGCATTAGAAGTTGCTAAAAATGGACGACCTAAAATTACAGGAATTGCATTACAAGCTTCGATAGGTTGTGTATCTAAAACTATGAAATCGACAGGATATACAAAGTTATCAACTTGGACCAACACGTCTTCTACCATACCTCTTGGCACTTTAACAGATCTATCAGCAAGTAAAAGTGTTACCGAAGTAGGTTTTAACTCGCCTAGATTGAGTTCTTGATAAACTGAATATGGAAGTAAATTCACACTAGCTCCAAGGTCAAGCAAGGCTTTTTTAATCTTTCGTTCTCCAATAATACAAGAAATAGTAGGACAACCAGGGTCTTTGTATTTCAAAGCATTATTATTTTGAATGATTGCACTTACTTGTTCGGCTAAAAATGCTTTCTTTTTCACATTCAATTTTCTTTTCACAGTGCACAAGTCTTTCAAAAATTTGGCATATGATGGTACCTGTTTTATTGCATCTAATAAAGGAATATTAACTTTTACTTGTTTAAAAATATCATATATATCAGAATTCAAATTTGATTTTTTTGTATTTTTCAATGCATGAGGGAATGGTGGTGACACTGTCTGTTGAACCTCCTCTTCGCAAGTTATGGGTTCCACTTCCTTACCCTTTGGAGTTGATTTATCATCATCTTCACAAGGTTCAAGAATGGATTTTTCCACAACCTTACCACTTCGAAGGGTAATAACAGATTTTACCTGATCCATCGGTTGAGTTCCAGAAGTTCCAGTTTGTGAATGATGATCCTTGGGATTAGGCAGAGGTTGTGAAGGAAATTTACCTTTTTCATGAACATTAAGTGCAGATGCAAATTTAGCAAGAGTATCTTTCAAATCTGTCATGGTTTGAGCAGTTTGAGTATTGATAGACTCTTGCTTTGCAATGAAAGAATTCAATATATCTTCCAAATTCCTTTTAGGTGGAGGAACATAAGGTGCATAATTTTGAAAATTTTGTTGATTTTGGAAATGTGGTTGTGAAAATTGTGCAGCATTATCATTCTTCCAACTAAAATTTGGATGATTTCGCCAACCTGGATTGTAATTTTGAGAAAATGGTTCAAAATTTGGCCTTTTGAAATTGTTCAAAACATTGGCTTGTTCATGGAGACATTCTTTAAAAGAGGGCAAAGTGGGACAATCTTTTGTAGAATGATCACTTGTATCACAGATGTGACATATAATTTCTTTGAACAGATTTTAATTGACCATTCTTTTTCAATTCAAGTGCTTCAACTTTTCTTGCCAAAGAGGTAAATCTTGGTTTCAGATCATGTTCATCTTTGAGGGTATACATACCTCCACCAGATGTGGGAGATTGAATCTTGTTTGATGGTTCGATTGTACCTATAGTGTCCCAATTTTGAGCATTTTCAGCTAATGAATCGAGATACTCAATTGCCTCGTTTGGATCTTTATCTTCAAATGTTCCATTACACATTAATTCAACCATTTGTCTATCTTTAGGTGTTAAGCCTTCATAAAATTGAGAAACAACTCTCCAAATTTCAAAACCATGATGTGGACAAAGATTAAGCAATTCTTTATATCTATCCCAACACTGATAAAAATTTTCTCCTTGTTTTTGAGTGAAAGTGATGATTTGCCTTTTGAAAGAATTTGTTCTATGAGATGGAAAATTTTTTTTCAAAAATTATTGTTGCAATTCATCACAAGTTCGAATGGATCCCGATCTAAGATTTTGTAGCCAAGTTTTAGCTTTATCTTTTAAAGAAAAAGGAAAAAGCTTAAGTCGAATGGTGTTCATGCTACAATTTAGTTCATTATATGTGTTGCACACTTCTTCAAATTCTCGTAAATGCATGTATGGATTTTCAGAATCTAAGCCATGAAAGTTGGGTAAAAGTTGGATAATACCAGGCTTAAAATTGAAATGAGATGCATCAGGGGGAAAAACTAGACATGAAGGTGCACTAGTACGTGTAGGATTCATGTGATCTCTAAGTGTTCTTCGCCTATCATGATCATGTTGAGATTGAATTTCATCTTCATTTTCCTGGATGGGTTCTTCCGCCATGTTTTGTAAAAATAAAGGGTTATTTCGAATGAGTCGACCACTAAGTGTACGTGACCAAATAATGCTCATGCAAATGCAAAAGAAAAAGAAGAAAAACACACAAAAACAATAAAAAATTCAAAGAAAGAAAATTAAATAGACTTGAAATTAAATTATACTTCCCCGGCAACGGCGCCAAAAACTTGTTGTGACTTTGATTGTTGCACTCCCAATAGCAGGTTGTCCGCAAGTAGTATAATTCGGTGAGTCCGATATCGTATCCACAGGGAAGCTACGGTAATTACAAGTCCACTACAATGTCTTTTTGTTTTTGTTTTTGTTTTTGTTTTTCTTTTAATTGTTTGAATCTTTAATTGGTAATTTTTAATTGTTCAAATTTTAATTTAAGTAGTTGAGATTAGAGGATCCACTCTTGATATTTTAATAAAGTTAACATTAACGAACATTATTGAAATCCACTTAATAAAATGGTTCCAATATATTAAATAATCATATTTATATTATGTTATATACTATTTTCTTATAAGTATAAAATATATACCAAAACTTATAAATGTTGTCAAGTATTTATTGTGCTATATATATTTGTAAACACTAAATCAAGTTTCCCACTTTAAATGGTTGGTAAAACCAAACTAACATTTAAATGGTACCAAGAAATTAATAATATGATATATTGATATATAATAAATCAAGGCATCCACTTTAAATGGTTGATAAAATCAAACAAACATTTAAATAGTACCAAGAATTTAGTGAAACATATAGCAACAATAAATCAAAACTCCCACTTATAAGTAGGGTATAAAAATG
>NC_133311.1:7500-62258 GCF_012295235.1 Primulina huaijiensis | reverse complement strand
TTTTTTTTTTTTTTTTTTTTAAGACGATAGCAAGTGGTATGTAGTTCGTGCAAGTTTCTCATGATTTAGTGGACGAATTATTTTTCACGGGCTTGGCGTACACCATTATTTTCTTTATTTAATTTTTTATTTTAAATATTAAAGTAAATAATATATATTTTGTATACTTTATTTTTCCACCCCAAAGTGCGAAACGACGAATATCCATGCAGATGTCTACACTGTGAAAAACTAAATAATTATCTTTCAGTCCTGTTATTATCTTTTAAATAAAATTAAATTCTTTTTATATGTATTTTTTTTTCTATATTATTGCAGACACATTGTATGCTCAAGTACTAGTTATTATATTAAGATTATTGCTAAGAATTGAATATAATCAACATTTGGGTCTAATATATGATGTGAATTTCTGATTTTAAATATGTTGATTAATATTTGTCTTCATCATTTTGATATATCTCGAACGAAGGGGACAAACATTGATATTAAAATGTATATCTCTACTTTACACAATGTAATTTTTTTAATGAATTCGGTAATTAATTTAATTTATAATTTTTTTTATTAGAAGGTACTAAACATTAATCATCTACCTTTTACGAAGTAAGATTTATCAATTTGAAGTAAATTATTGGGTTCCGCTGTATTTTTTGTGAATGAGAACCCATATATATATATAAATTGGTACATATGAAAAACTAATTTTTCTTGTAATCCGTAAATTTGAATATAATGAATATTAAAATCTAGCGTATTGTGATTTTCCAATAATTATTAACTAATGCATTTCAGGTGCATTTTACTGACACCTTATTCGATATTGAACTAAAAATTATTATTATTATTATTACTATATATTTTTATTTTCATATAATAAAAAAAACTAAGAGAAAAAGAAGAGATTATTCATACCTTAAAAAAAATTAAAACATACCGTTGAATCACAAGTTTAGCATCACATGAATTTTCTTTTCTTACTCTTGAATTTTGGCCAATTAATTTGAGATAAGAATGGATCTGGTTCATGACTAAATCATTGCAGTAAATCAATAAGTTCACCTTCACTTGTAGCAGAAACTAATATTCTTCGCGAAACTAATGAAATAAATCCCTGTTCCACAACATTATCAAGAAACGATAACAGTTTATCATAATAATTGTTAACATTTAACAAACCAATTGGCTTATTGTGGATATTTAATGGTGTCCAACAAACAGTATGAAATATTTCCTTCAAAGTACCGAAACCTCCTTGCAAAGCAATGAAAGCATCTGAATGTTCGATCATTTGAGTAATTCGTTCATACATGTTGTCCACTTTCATTTCTTTTCCTACTGTTGGTCTAGTACGACTGGGTAAGGTAATCGGAATAATGCCTAAGACTTCACTTCCACCTGCATGCGCAGCTTTTGCAACTTTTCCCATGAGGCCAACTTCACCACCACCATATACCAAATAAATCTTTTTTTAACAAGTGTTATTCCAAGCTTTTCTGCTACTTCTTCATAAATTGAATCTTTTCCTGCACTAGATCCACAAAATACACAAATATTTTTGATTTTACTTACCGTGGACGTTGACATGTTGAGAAATATGTTTTCTATAATTGTTAGATCACAGCATATGAATTTATAAGCGTAACATGTCAAAAGTCAATATTTGAACAGAAAATTATTATTATTAAAAGAAAATTAAAATGACAAAATTAAAACACATATATACAGCGTAGTTGTGATTGTGGCTTTCATCTTCCTCTGATTTTACGTTCAGTAACAACTTCAACGCCTTCTATGAGTCGCGGGTATGCTTCCCATCCAATTTTCTTATAAATTGGCAAACATGGTCTTTTAACGTCAGATTCCTAAGACGAAATTGTATACATATTTACTTATCTAAACAGATATACGTTACTACAGTATGATCTTTGTAAGGCTGATTCCACCGTCCATATTGATATTCCTCATGTTGAAATTGCCACCATAGTTTAAGAAGTTCATTTTGCACGTACTCACTAGAATGCGTATCAAGAACCTCTAGAAAATTATCCAAAGGCTCTTTACTCAGGCCATTCTTAATGAATAAAATTTTATCTTCTCTATTCATTGATGTCATTCCAACATTTTTGCATTTCTCCTTACAAGTCCACCTTGCACATTTATGACATCCACCTATACGTTTAGCTCTTCGCTTTTTGGCAAATGTGCTTTTACCAAATCCTGGCATATGTCTTATTATTAATTCACTTGCTTCCCCAACCAATCGGACTTTTGCTTCAATTATCAAACGAACATCATTCGGCATGCCATATAACATCATCAACCTTAGTCGCTCATATCTAGCTTTATAAATTTTTTTCAACGCATTATTAGGTAAACAAGCAAAATATTTACGAAGATTCACAATATAAGCATCCATATTATTATTATTACTATTACTATTATTATTATTATTATTATTATTATTATTATTATTATTTCAATTATTTTGGAAAAACTGAAGAAACCGACTTAAACAGTCACGGAGTACCGTTATCCGCCACTTAACCGGAAAATGAACTAGAATCTGCAAAAACAAAATGAAAATATCAAACAACTATTGTGGATCATATAAAGGCATAAACTCATCATTAAGAATTTTATTTTCTATAAAATGCTTAAGTCTTTGCCCATTAACTTTAAACACATCATTATTTTTAGGATTTTCAATATCAACTGCACTATGAGGATAAACAAATTTAACTATAAATGGTCATGACCATCTCGATATTAGTTTTCCTGGAAATAAATGCAAACGAGAATTATAAAGTAAAATTTTTGTCCAATTTCAAATGACTTTCTCATAATATTTTTTATCATGAAATGCTTTAGTTTTATCTTTATAATCTTTGAATTTTCATATGCATCATTTCTTAATTCTTCAAGTTCATTCAATTGCAATTTTCTTAATTTAGATGCATCATCTAAATTAATATTAAATGCTTTAATTGCCCAATAAGCTTTATATTCAAGTTCAACTAGTAAATGATAATGATTACCAAAAACTAACCTATATGGTGACATCCTTAATGATGTTTTAAATGCAGTTCTATATGCCCATAATGCATCAGTTAATCTTAAAAACCAATCTTTTCGATTTGGATTAACTGTTTTTTCTAAAATTTGTTTTATTTCTCTATTTGCAAGTTCAACTTGACCATTACTTTGAGGATGATATGGGATAGAAATTTTATGTGTAATGCCATATTTTCTTAACAAAGAAGAAAATGATTTCTTTATAAAATGATTTCTCTCATCACTAATTATTGCTCTAGGTATTCCAAATCGACTAAAAATATTTTCTTTTAAAAATTTTATAACAACTTTATGATCATTAGTTCTTTATGCAATTGCTTCAATCCATTTTGAAACATAATCAACAACGACTAAAATCTACGTATATCCAAAAGATAATGGAAATGGACCCGTAAAATCTATCCCCAACTATTAAATATTTCAATAATTATGATTGGATTTAAAGGCATGATGTTTCGTTTTGAAATTGATCCCATCTTTTGACAGTTTTCACAAGATTGCAAAATAAATGCGTATCTTTGAATAAAGACGGCCAATAAAATCCACATTGTAAGATTTTTGTAGCTGTTTTATTGGATGAAAAATGACCTCCACATGCTTCAAAATGACAAAATTTAATAACATTACTTACTTCAATATCGAATATGCATCGTCGAAAAATTTGATCAGGACAATACTTAAACAAGTAAGGATCATCCCAATAAAATTTTTTAACTTCTATCAAGAATTTATTCTTATCCTGTGAATTCCAATGAGAAGGCATTTTATTTGTCACAATAGAATTTACAATGTTAGCAAACCATGACATAATAGTAACATAAAACAACTGATCATCTAGAAAATTTTCATTTATTGGTATTTTATTATGAGATGATTCTGTAGAGGCCTCTAAACTCGTACTTGAAAATTTGCGGAAAAATTTAAAAATTTTCTTTTTCATTAATTAAATTGCCTCATTCATAAATAAACTGATAAAATAAAGTTTGATGTTCAAACTTAGCAGCGGAAGTAAATAATGTTTCAAACGACAGCTTAAAATAATTCATTGTAATAAAATGAGTTTTCGCAAAAATAATAAATAAACTGATAAATGAGGTCCTCGGGTCCCACTACTGCCGACTCGAGCTGACTCACTGGTCCTCGCCCTCGATCCCGACATCATCAGTACCTACAACAATCAAGTCTAGTGAGTCTAAAGACTCAACATGCATATATCGTAAATAACAAGTAAATAGATAATAATAAAATTGCATGCGGAGTGAAAATATCATGTCATGAGGAATTATAGTACTTGCATAACTGAACTGTAAATATCTTATCATGGATAATTATAAATACGTGCATAACTGAACTGAAAATCATAAGTGAACTGTTAGCTCAATAGAGCTCTGTAATAAAATAGCCTGGATGATAATTTTGTTGAGATTATGTTCTACGCAAGTGGCCCCATGAACTGCACTGAACTGAACTGAATTGACCGATAACTGACGACCGGGTGAAATACTAATCGTCTGATCAGACTAATGCCACAGTATACTGGGTGGTACAAAACTGAACTGACCGGTAACTGGCGACCGGGTGAAGTAATAATCCCACAATAACGTAATTGCCACAAGCAATGTCACATAAATATCAAAAATGAATAATTTCTATTTTTATGCACGTAATATAATTAAATAACGTAATTAAATGTCCTGTATTAATTTTACCAAATGGGTTGGATCGTTCCCAGGCTCGCTGCGACTTAAATCTAACATGAAAATTATGCAAATGATTTTCTTGACCAAACTTTGTAATTGGATCCAAAACGAGACAATTACGCCCAACGACTTCGTATTTAATCATGACTCCGTGCCAACCCAAACCAACACCGAACCATCATTTAGTCATGATTAAAATACACCTAAAATGACTAAATAATGCTCCAAAAATGATGCAAGTTGAAATTTTGGTGAATGGAGGCCAAAACATGAAACGATCTTTCGAGAGTCAATTTGGAACATCGCACCGTAAATTCTCGTACGACCTCTAAAATGATCCAAATCACGAACGGCCAAAAACATGACCTTCCCAACTCAATGAAGCACTGTCCAGTTCAAGGTCATAGGCTAAAAGCCAACCAAGAACTCAAACGAGCCACTGAACCGAAGCAACAGGTTGCTGCCCAGAAATTCCAGCAACCGCACTAGTGCTTACATTGCTTCGTTTGCGAGACTATTGGCCATTGGGGCTTGAACCACCGACCAGAGCCTCTTCCCAACATCCTAAGGTGTGGCTTGAACCATGGCTAAGGGCCCTAGGCCAACCACAATCCAATCCAACACCTAGGACAACACCAAGCTTCAACCGAGACACAAAAATCAATACGGTGATGTTTTCTGAAATTTCGTTTTGTTGCTGTCATGCATCATAACAGTGGCCATATGGTTGACCATGGCTTGATCTAGACATCATGGGGTTTGGTATGAATCGTGGCTAAGGGCTAAAAAGCCAACCAAGATCCACAACACAACACGAACTCGACACCCCACCTACTGTAAAATGAAGGGGGCCGACGGGAAAGGGGCTGTTCTTGTTCTTTTGATTTAAAACCGATTCCACCATGGACCAAGCCTCAAAAGGGTGACTTGGTCATGTCTTAGACATAATAAAGAGATGTTCTAACCATGGCTATAGCCCCTAGGGCAGCCAAGATCAGAAACATCAACCTTTGACAGCAACCAAGAAAATCGAATGCAAAAGGGACACGCTTGGGGAGTTGCCGTCATTTCTGAATTTCAGCGTGTATGGGGCTTGAACCGATGGACCAACATGATCCTAATACACCCTAACACATGTCTAGGTGCAGCCTTGGGAGCCTAGGACCGAGCCCAACCCTGCAACAACAGAAACAACAAGAAACGTGAAGTACAAGTGGGAAGAGCCGAAAATTCCTGTGCAGATTTTTCTTTGAAAGTTGCAGTCCAAATTCGGTTTTGCCATGGAAATCATGATCATGTAATGTTTAAAAATGTTAATATGAATTGATTGAAGAGTCAAAGAAAGATATAAACATGCCTTGGATTTTTGTTTTGAAAGAAAACAAACGATTACGACGGCGCGGCGCGGAAGAGACGGAGTGCTTTGCTTTTTGTTTCAACTTTTCTCTCTTGTTTCTCTCGGTGTTTTTTTTTCCTTTTCCTCACGATTTACACTCTGAAAGATGCTCTGAATTTTGAAATAATGGAGAGAAGAAATGAGTCTAGGAGATGGAGGAAAGGTTGCAAGATAAAGGAAGGAAAATATTCTTTCTATCTTCTAGTTTGTGAGATAAGGAATGATGGTGATAATAAAAGATTTGAGGGCAATTCTAGAATGCACTTGGTCGATCTTCTAGTCTAGGAGCAAGGGAGAAATTGCTTAAATAATTTATTGGTTGGAGATTTAAAGGTGGGGAGAATCTCTATTTAAAACAGATTAATGAGATAATAGAGAATGAGTTGTCAACTCATTTAAATCTTTTAAAAGAAAGGAGAGGGGTGATCGATTTTTATTTATTAAAATAGGGTAGGGAATTGTTTAATTAATAATTATTGGAGAATTAAAAAGTGAGAGATTTATCTCCTAAAAACGGATAAGGAAGAAAATCAATTAAATTGTGAGTTGACAAGTTTTAAATCCTACAAAGATAAGAGGGCCGAATTTTGATGATTAAAAGAGGCAAAAATATTGCTTAATGATCAATTATTGAAGATTTAGTGTGGTGGAATTATCTCTCAAGAAAAATAATTAAAAAAATGGATAAGGAATTGAATCAAGGATAAGAGTTGTAAATCAAAAAGACTAAATCTTTTAAAAATGAGAAGGGGTGGCCGAAAATCTTAAGAAAATAAAGGAAAAATATTTCTTAAATATTAAATTTTAAATCGCTAGTGTTTTATCTACCCATTAAATATTTTAAGGAATTAAAGAATTAATTATTGAACTTTATTTATTACTTAACTCAACTTATTTAGATATTCCTTAAACCTTCTTTTACATTAAATTAACTTATTATTTAACTTAAATAAAATCTAGGGATATTTCTTAACATTAAAATTTATCTCTTTAATCCAACTCCAGTCCGGCCTCACTTAATTTACTGAAAGCTAATAATTAAACTACTGCATGAAATAAATAAATTTAAAGAAAAGAGAATTTAAATACTCATGCAATAAAATCATTTTAATTTAAATATTAGGAATTATGCATGACTTATACGTAGTCTAATTTACGGGTTCTACAGATTCAATCATTATTCTAGATAAATGGTTAGCTACGACATTTTCTTTTCCTTTTTTTATCTTTGATTATAAAATCAAATTCTTGTAACAATAAAATCCACCGTATTAATCTTGGCTTAGCATCTTGTTTATTTGATAAATATTTTATGGTAGAATGATCAGTGTAAACAATAGTAGTAGAACCAATTAAATAAGATCGAAACTTATCTAATGCAAATACTACTGAAAGTAATTCTTTTCCAGTAGTTGAATAATTTATTTGGGCACTATTTAAGGTTCTACTAGCATAATAAATTGCGTAAGGTTTTCCTTCTTTTCTTTGTCCTAACACAGCTCCTATAGCATAATCACTTGCATCACACATTAATTCAAATGGTAAAGACCAATATGGATGTTGTAAAATATGTGATGTAATTAAAAGATTAATTATTTTTTTAAAAGCATTTTCACATTTCTGAGTCCATTCAAATTGTGTATCTTTTGTTAAAAGATTTGAAATTGGTTTAGATATTATGCTGAAATTTTTTATAAACCTTCTATAAAATCCTGCATGACCCAAGAATGATCGAACTTCTTTGACCGTTTTTGGTGACGTTAAATTAGCAATAACATCAACTTTGGCTTTATCAACTTCAATTCCTTTTTCAGATATCACATGTCCTAAAACAATTCCAGATTTAACCATATAATGACATTTTTCTCAATTTAAAACAAGATTTTTTTCTTCACAACTTTTTAATACTTCTTCTAGGTTTTAAGACAATTTTCAAATGAATTTCCAAAAACAGTTATATCATCTATAAAAAACTTCAACGAATTCTTCAATCATATCACTGAAAATACTTAACATGCATCTGTGAAAAGTAGCCGGAGCATTACATAAACCAAATGACATTCTTTTAAATGCAAAAGTTCCGAAAGGACAAGTGAAAGTAGTTTTTTCCTGATCTTCTAATGATATAGGTATTTGATAATACCCCGAATACCATCAAGAAAACAGTAATAAGAATTTCCTGCTACTTTTTCTAGAATTTGATCTGAAAATGATAGTGGGGAATAATCTTTTCTAGTTGTATCATTTAATTTTCTAAAATCAATACACATACGCTAACTAGATGGAATCCTAGCTTGTAATAACTCTCCCTTTTCATTTTTTATTACAGTGATGCCTGAATTTTTAGGTACTACTTGTGTTGGACTTACGCATTTACTATCTGAGATTGGATAGATAATTCCAGCGTCTAATAGCTTTAATAATTCATTCTTAACAACTTCTTTCATATGTGGATTTAACATTCTTTGTGGTTGTTGATATGTTTTAGCATTTTCTTCCAAGTGAATTTTATGTGTACAAATTAAAGGATTCATTCCTTTTATATCTTTCAAAGTCCATCCAATTGCATTTTTATATTTTTTAAGTAATTTAATTAAATCTTCTTCTTGATTTGGTAAAATATTGGAAGGAATTACAATATGAAATGTTTTATTTTCACAAAGAAATACATATTTCAATTCTAATGGTAAAACTTTTAATTCAAGTTTTGTATTATCATCTTCTTTTAAATTATTTTCAAACTCAAAACTTTCTATTGAAAAAACTTCAGATTGTTGATTTAAGTTTTCTTCTTGTATATTTTCTTCCACAATTGTTTCAATTTCATTATCATATTCATTTTCATTAATACTTGTGTTGAAAAATTATTATTCCCAAGCATTTTGTTGTATGGTAAAAACTAACAAGCTCGAAATCAGCTGCGGTTCGTTTATAAGATATGCATCAGTTCGACCAATTCAAAGCTCAAAGGAGTTTCAACCGCTTACTTCAAGACCGATAGCAGATTCAACTTGAAACTTAATGTATCTCAGACCGGCCTAATACATTCAAAGTATTACACCGCCTTGGAGTCAACGCATACTTTCATCAGTTCCAAGATTGATCTACATTCAATTATTTTTTCCAGAAAGAGGAAGACCAAGCATAGACATAAAGCTCTGTTGCCCAAAACAGTTTCCTTAAAAGGAACTCCTCAAGAAAAGCGACTCAGAACAATGTTGTGCAAAAAAAACATTAAATGCGTTTATCAAAGATCATTTAATGCTCAACATATCGACAGCAACACGTCTGTACAGAGTATCATGTTAACGTTGTTATGTCCTTTCCGATCGTTAAGGAAATCGTGTATATTAACGGAAGAGTATGCTGGAAGAAACTCTCTCGATTCCCAGCTGCAATATTACAACTCGCTTGCATATTTAAAAAGATCTTAGAGCGCTCTTAAAAGTTCATATACTCCATCGCTCAATCAGCACGCACAGAAAGAGAAATTTATCTGATCCTCTAAGGATCATTTACGTGCTACTAAATCAAAATTATTTATTCATATCATTAACCCTTTGGTTATTTGATTCAACTTTGATATTCGGTGAAATAAGTGTTCTTAAATATCCAGAAGTGTAAAGTGATCACTAAGAGTTCCAAAATAGGCAGTGTGATAAGTCCTGATTGGAGCGGGCTCTTGCAAGAAGTTTGTAAAGCCAAAGTCTTTTGGTGGCATCCTTCTTAAGGAGGAAGAAGGGGTGACGTAGGAGTATTCATTCTCCGAACATCCATAACAAACCTGTGTCACTTTACTTTCCGCAATCATTTATCTGTCTAGTCTCTATTCATTGTTTTAGCTTGATATTGTGTTTTAAGTTGCATTGAATATTGTGAACCGTTTTCCGCACTTAATAGTGGTTCACATTCTCAACCGTTTGAGAAGACGTTTTCAACCGCCTAAAAAACGGTTGAAATCACACTCGTACACGAGAAAATTTGAAAGAGTTCATTCACCCCCCTCTAAACTCTTTCCCGATCCTAACAAGTGGTATTAGAGCGGGGTTTTCTCAAACACTGATATATTTTGAATACATATGGCATCTTTCAATAAAATTCCTATGTTCTCTAAAGAAGATTATGATGATTGGAAAATTCGCATGCAGGCACACTTAGCAGCCCAAGATGACGACATGGTGTATGTCATCACTGACGGGCCAATGAGAATTCTGAAGGTGAATACAGCTGCAACAACAACTGAAGGTGCTCCTCAGATGGTTGAAAAGCACATATCTGAATGGACAGCTGAGGAGAAAAAGAAGGCAAATTTGGATAACGTTGCGAAATGTATCTTCTATAAGATTCTGGACAAGAATATGTTCGCTAAAATCAAGACCTGCACTATTGCGAAGGAAATATAGGAAAAACTTACTCAACTATGCGAAGGCAATGATCAGACTAAGGAAAACAAGTTGACAGTGGCTATCCAGAAGTTTGACAACGCAAAGATTAAGCCAGGAGAAACTCTTGCAGAATTTGACGAACGATCAGCAGTATCATCATCGAACTCACCTCACTCGGAAAAGAATATTCCAACAGAAAAATTGCGTTGAAGGTTATGCGAGCTCTTCCCAGAGAATGGGATGTAAAGACTATAGCAATGCGAGAATCAAAAGATCCTGAACAAACTAGAACTTCATGATCTCTTCGCCGACCTTAAAGCGTATGAGTTCGAGCTAGTAATACGAACTGAAGAGGATCCATCCACATCGCAACAAACAAAGGCACTGCCAGCTACCATAGTGACTCTTCCGGTCGAAGAGTCCTCAAGTAAGAAATCGGCTGAGCAATTAAGTAATGAAGCCATGTCTTTATTCGTTAAAAAATTCAGTAAATTCATGCGTAAGAATCAATCTCAAATGAATAAACCTTACTTCAACAAGGACCATACTGATGATGGTCAAGCTTGCTTTAACTTTGGAAAGAGAGGACACTTTATTGCAGAATGCAACAAGCCAAGAAAAGATGAAAAGAAATCAGGTGACAGAAGACAAGTTAAAGACAACAAAAGATTCATCAAAAAGAAAAGTCAACGAGTCCTAGTTGCAGAAGAAGACTAAGGCAAATGGGCTGAATCAGAATCTGAAAAATCTATTTCCGAAGAATCTTCAAGTGAAAGCGCAGATGAGAAAGTAGAGTGTCTCATGGCCAAAGAAGATCAAGAATCTACTGATGAAATGGTATTTGACTTTAACTCTGATGAATTCACTCGAGTAGATCTTGTCACCGCACTTCACGACATGGTAGATGAGTTTAAGAGGCTATCACAGCAGTTCAATGAAGCCAAAACAGAAAAACAAAACTTGGAAAACAAGTTAACTCTCTCTAGCTGTTCGCAGCAAAAAGAGGTTAATTGTTTGAGAGTAAAGTCAAGTCTGCTAACGGCTGAGAATGATGATCTGCGAAGATTGTTCCATGCTACTTTGAAAGAAAACAAAATGTTGATTAATACAGTCAACACTTGGAACAAGTCCTCTATTTCTCTGAATAGGATGCAGGAAATGCAAAAGCCAGCGGGAGACAGAACCGGGCTAGGTTATAGCATTAATGAATGCAGCACCTCAGGAGCACAAACTCAACCGCTACTAGAAAAAGGCAATTGAAAACCAATTAAATTTGTCAGATCTAATACGGTATATGAACATGATAAACCTGAAGATCAAGGCACTCAGAATGTAAATCTAGAAAATAACAGAAGGCGATGTGGCTTAGGATACGTCGAAATTGAGAATGCTAAAACCAACAGATCATGGCTCAGATGCAGGCCTATTACAACCGCTCATAACGGTTCAAATTGGGCCAGCAGAAAGCCAGGGTCAACTGGAAATCATTCAAAAACTAGACCTAACCATTACCACAACAGTCGACTTGTTCAAAAGAGGTATCAATTGAGTGACAATGAAAAACGGTTGAAACAGCATACTACACAAGGACTGCATACATCACTTGATTATGCACACAACATCAACTACTTTAGGACACATCATGAAAAATCCTTCAGGATAATTCAAGTATGGATCCCTAAAGGACTGATAAACTCAGGACCCAAATAGAAAAGGGTACCAATTTCTATTTTCAATAATGTCAGGTGTCAAAGAAAAGGAACCTGGAAGAATCCATCTGGTTCTTGGATAGTGGATGCTCTAGACACATGACTGGAAACAAAGATCTCTTATCAGAAGTAGTTAACTGCAAATGTCCAATAATCACCTTCGGCGACAATTCTAAAGGTAAAGATGTGGGTAAGGGTAACATTATCCACGACAAAATTATCATTAGAGATGTACTTCTAGTAGAAAATCTTTGTTATAACCTGATAAGTATAAGCAAACTATGTGACAGTGGTTACATCGTAGAATTTCAAAAACTCTTATGCACTGTGAGAATCAAAGCTGGTAATATCATGATAACTGGACATAGAAAGCAAAATACATACAAAGTCAAATGGAATGATGATTGTCTCAGCGTACCTACTTGTTTTGTTGCTTTAAATGGAAATAAAAATTGGCTTTGGCATAAGCGTCTTAATCATCTCAATTTTAAATCCATTGCTACTATCAGTAAACTTAATCTTGTATCTAGATTGCCTAACGTTGATTTTGCCAAAGATAAAGTTTGCAATGCATGTCAATTAGGAAAACAGTTTCGTTCAACATTCAAAAATAAAGGAAGAAACTCATCAACTAGATTCCTGGAATCCTTCATATGGACTTGTTCGGACCAATACCGGTAATAAGCTTAGGGGGAAGGAAATATACTCTTGTCGTAACTGATGACTTCTCCAGATTTACATGGGTGATAATCTTGAGCTCCAAAGATCAAACCGCTGATCAACTAATCAAGCTGCTCAAAAGGCTTCAGAATGAGAAAAGCAAAGCAATTGACAGAATCAGGAGTGACAGAGGAACTGAATTTCTAAACCAATTCCTATCATCCTATCTTGAAGATCATGGCATAAAACATGAACTGTCAGCAGCAAGATCTCCACAACAGAATGGAGTAGCTGAAAGGAGAAACCGCACTTTGAAAGAGGCAGCTAGAACCATGCTAGCTGAATCTGGTATTTCACAAAGGTTATGGGCTGAAGCTATAAACACAACCTGTTACACTCAAAACCGGTCCATGATTAATAAAAATCATGAGAAGACTCCATATGAAATATGGACCGGTAAACATCCTGATGTTGGGTACTTTCGCATATTCGGTTGTAAGTGTTTCATTCATATTAATGGTAAAACACATCTTACTGTCTTTGATGTAAAAGCTGATAATGGTATATTTTTAGGCTATTCAGCAGTAAGCAAAGCATATAGAGCTTACAACCAAAGAACTCTCACTGTCGAAGAATCCATACATATTGTCTTTGATGAATCATCTATATGTCATGACAATAACATTAGCAGCATACATGATTTCATAAATAATTTTGATGCTACTAACTTTGAAGCAAGCAGTGAGGATGAGGTAGATCTGAGAAAAACATGTGGAAGCATACCAAAAGAAAATCCAACCGCTCAAGAACAAACTCAACAAGTGAACGAACCAGAAGACAACCAGCAACCGCAAAATGTACAAAATGAAGAAGGAGCTTTGGATCAAGAAGAAGAAATCATTCAACCAACCGAGCTAAATCCATATGGACCATGTCTTTAGTGGAAAAAAGATCATCCACTTGAGCTGGTCATCGGTAACCCTGCTGCTCCTCTTAGAACTAGAAATCAAATGATAAATGAATTTATGCATGGTGCATTCGTCTCTCATATAGAACCTAAGAAAATAGATGATGCACTACTTGACACAAATTGGATAGAAGCCATGCAAGAAGAACTGAATCAGTTTGAAAGAAGTAAAGTTTGACATCTAGTTCCTCGGCCCAATAACACTCATGTAATTGGAACTAGATGGGTTTTCAGAAACAAGATGGATGAAAATGGCTTGATTATAAGAAACAAGGCTAGGCTAGTAGCTCAGGGCTATAGACAAGAAGAAGGCATAGATTTTGACGAATCGTTTGCCCCTGTAGCCAAGCTAGAGGCCATTATAATATTTTTAGCATTTGCAGCATTTAAAGATTTCAAAGTATATCAAATGGATGTTAAATCTGCTTTCTTGAATGGATTGTTAAATGAGGAAGTTCATGTAAAACAACCACCTGGCTTTGTTAATCACACTTTCCCTGAGTATGTTTACAAACTTTGACAAAGCTCTATATGGACTAAAGCAGGCCCCGAGAGCATGATATGACACATTAACCAAGTTCTTGCTTGAGCATGGTTTTTCAATTGGAACGGTAGATAAAACATTGTTTACGTTCTCAAAAAATGATCATTCATTGTTTGTACAAGTATATGTGGACGATATTATTTTTGGATCAACTAACCCCAAGCTATGTAAGAGATTCTCTAAGATGATGCAGGAGCAATTTGATATGAGCATGATGAGCGAATTAAATATTTATCAATCAAGTCAAATATACTCGAGACATGCTAAAGAAATTCGGCATGGACAATTGCTCTCCAGCTTCCACCCCAATGAGCTCATCAATCAAGTTGGATAAAGGCGAATGGGGAATCTCTGTTGACACAAAAATATACAGAGGGTTAATTGGTTCTCTGCTATATCTGACTGCCAGCCGACCGGACATTATGTTTGCGGTTTGTTTATGTGCACAGTTTCAAGCTAAACCAATGCAATCTCACTTTATTGCAGCTAAACGTATTCTTAAATATCTTAAAGAAACTGCTAATGTAGGTCTTTGGTATCCCAAAGATTCAAGTCTTGGTCTTGTAGGTTACTCAAATGCAGATTATGCGGGGTGCAAATTCGATAGAAAGAGTACAAGCGGTTCGTGTCAATTTTTAGGCGAGCGGTTGATATCATGGCTTAGTAAGAAGCAAACGTCAATTGCTACATCAACCGCTGAAGCAGAATATCTTGCGGTTGGAAGTTGTTGTGCTCAGATGTTGTCGATACAACAACAATTAAAATATTACGGCATCCAAGCCACAGAATCACCTATTTTTTGCGACAATACCAGTGCAATAGCCATCACATATAATCCAGTCATGCACTCTCGGACCAAACATATTGACATTAGACACCATTTCATCCGAGAACACGTCATGAAGAAAGAAATACGGCTCAAATATGTTCATACAGATCAACAAACAGCCGATATCTTCAAAAATCATTGCCATAGGCTAAGTTCTCTCATTTCCGTAATATGCTTGGCTTAATTGATATATCTTGATATGATTAATTCTTGCGGTTTGTTTAGTTTGTATTGCAGGAAATAAACAAAAATGTAAAGATAGAGAAAGTAATTCAAAAATAGAAATATTTTATTGAACAAACAGTCGGCGTTGTACATCCCCAACTTCATCATCAACCGCCATCGACCAGCTGCACAACCAAACTGTCAGCCTACCAGTGGTGGTGCGTAAAAAGTTATCTGAGGAAGCAATCTTCCTCAGAGTCCTCTGCTCTTTTAAGAGCATGAGGAGGTAGACATCATCAGAGAAGACGTACGATGCATCAGCGACATAAAGAAGTCACTGATATTTCTTCAGAAGTGTCATCTCCTCAGCTATAACACCTACTCCTCCATCAATGGAGGACCGAAGCTCTTCGATCGTTGTCCAGACTGCCAGCGTCTTCTCAAAAATGCTATCTTTAAGAGCAGCCTTGCGGGAAGCTAACACCGATTCAATAAATTCTTTCACCAGATCTGGCTCACTTGAACTGCCTGCATTTGCCATCTTGATATATGTTGTTTGCAAAACTAACCCCTCTACTGATATTTATAGATGGAAGGGTCTCTCGCAAATTGACAGACACTAGAAGTCAAAGAGGCTTTCTATCTAAAGCCATCGACGGTTTATCATCCTGGATTAGTATTTAATCCACATGTTTAGGGGGAAAACGGTTCAGTCATTAATCAAATAGACGTCTCAACTGTTTCCTCCTAACTACATTACTGATACGGTTCATTTTACTTGGGCAGAATACCTCCACGTCATTGCGTAATTACTCAAACCTTTCAACTGCTTTTGACTGACGTGACAGCTGTTATTTTTGAAATTACAAAATTACTTATTTTACCGCCGCCCAAGATTTTCAAAATTTTCAAAAATTCTCTCCACTAACAGTCCTCCACGTGGACTGACTAGTGAGTGATTGAACTGCACATACATACTCTACATTTGCAACCGTGCTGAGCTTATTTTGTTTTTGCAACTCGATCGCACTCTCATCTAACTTGCAGGTGTTGAATTCAAACTCTCTCAGTAAATCAAGACAATGGCTGCCTCTATCAATCAGAACACTGTCGAGGTTAACTTCGCAACCATCTTTGCCATGCCCAACAAATCAATGCAAGCAATGTTTCGAGATATAGAACACTCTGGGCTTCGCTCATTTCTGGGCTGCGACTATAAATATTCCGACACACTGCTGAAGGAGATCTTCGAGTCAGCACACATGAAGAACGGCGAAATTATATGTGCCGTACAAAACAAAAAACTTCTGTGCACACAGAAGATGTTTGCTGAATTGTTCAGCCTACCCACTGAAGGAGTGACTGCTTTCTCCACACTGTCAAATGAAAATATTGATATCTGTCGCAGTACCTTCTCAGACACAGACTCTCCAATCTCTCATCCAACTTGTCAAAAGCGGGACTTAAAGATTGAATCCAGACTTCTGGCAGATATCGTTGAAAAAAGATTGCTCGCCAAAGCTGGAGCTTATGATAAAATCACCCTGGAAAAATTTATTGTTATGGCTACTATCTCCTCCAAATTATGAGTAAACTGGTCTGAAGTTTTTTTTAAGATATTGGTGGCCATGATTAACAAAGAAAATCAATCGCAAGGTTTTGCGGTTCAGATATGTCATATGCTGACTGATGCCGGGGTTCAACCGGTTGATATGATAGATGTTGTCAAAACTAAACTCTTCATCTGGGTGTCGGTTGAAAAGTTCATCAAAAAGAATCGGCCGACAGATGAAGTGTTGGTCTCAATCAAGACGGAAGCCGGGGAAGAGTTTGTGAAACAAAAGAAATCAGCAAAAATCGGTTCGACCGCCAAGGCAACTAAAAGGAAGCTGGTTCTAAAGACCAGCTCTGATGAAGAATCCACAAATAACGTTCCAGTTGCTCTGGTCTTTAAGAAAAAGATAACTGCACAACCAGCTAAGATCAAGCTGGTCAAGCATCTTTCGGCACCATTAGTTCATACCCCAATTCCAGCAATCGCAATCACTAAGCTGAAGGGAATTCAAATTGCAGAACCAGAAATTCAGTCATCTTATTCTGGAATTCCAATCATTCTATCCTCAGATAAGGGCAAACATGTCATGTTTGAAAATCCACCGCAAAACAATGCAGTTAATACAGCCATAGTACTCGCAAGCGAGCGTGTAAATGAGGCTGTCCAGAAAAAGATCAAGATGTTTGATAAATGGGTTCAATATCGGACGGCTGTAACTTTTGATTCGCTACTTAAATCCGGAAAAATAAAAGCAGTCGCCAAGCTTGAACGGTCCATTTTGGAATGGGCAGAAACGGCTGATATTCAAACCGCCCTTCGTCGACGAGACTTTCTGGAACTTCAAATGAAGGAAAGCACTCTCCGAATCATTATTCAGCTAAAAAGGCAAAATTTTGATCCTGTAAGTCCTACTGCCATGGATGATTCTGCAGTAATTTCTCAACTTGAGATGGACGCTTTGGGACTTGCTATGTGCGTCGCTCAAATGCGTCAGGATCTCAACCTTCCAGCCACTGCAGAACAGGGCAAGTTTGATTTTCTTATGGAAATTAATGAAGATCTGGATTCAGCACAGCTTCAAAACATCCCTACCAAAAAGGATTCTTCATCTCTTTCTCCTGGTACAAGCACTAAACCTTCTTCACCAGTATTTTCTGTGCCAGCTCAATCAGGTGATGAAGAAACTACTATGCCTCATTCTGAAGAAATCACGCCTGAAGCATTTCCAAATGCTGAAACACAGAGTCATCAGATTGCCACCGATATTCCATCCGAGTCTCCTACGATCTCTGCCATGGAAAAGTCTACTCAACTGCCTCCACTTGATCTTTCAGTAGATCAAACTGTCTCGGTTGATGAGGCAGAAAAGTTTTTATCTGATTTTGATAAAGCTGTGACTTTTCAAGATCAAACAGTCTCTCCACCGGTCTCTCCCACTAACAATGATCCAACAGCTCATTCAGAACAGCTGTTGTCCTCTACCAAGAAAGTACAGGAAACCGAGCCGATCATGTCTTCACTGCTTGCCCACTCTCATCCATCTAGTCTTTCAGCAACAAAACCTGAGGAACAAATTTTAACTGGCACCAAAACCTCTGACTCCACGGATGATATTGATAAAATCATTGCGAGCTTTACCGCTGAACTCCATGAGCCTGATTACTCAAAATATGCTGGTAAGCTCTCCTTCTCTCAATTGGTTACGTTCACAGACAAGTCTTTATCCGAAGAAGGACAACATGCAGAAGAAGTATCTCTAGAAGAGAGTCGTCAACAACAGATTTTGACTCAGTTGATCACCATGGATAAATCCATTTTGGCTTTCACTCAAAAACAATTTGATCTCAAGGAAGATTTTCGATCACTCAAGACTGCTCTCCGAAATGATCTTTCCACCATGGAATCAATTTTTTCTCTCAAGCAAGCAAAATATAATTATGCACATCTTGAACTATGCCTTGGTCTATCAGGGCAAATAGCCCGTCTTCAAACAAATTTTGAACAACGCCGCGATGCTCAAGGTGCTCAGCTTGCAGAAATCATGGAATTTATTGTTCATGGTGATGTCAAAAGGGGGGAAAGAGAGCGTCAAAAGGCAATACAAGAAGCAGAAATATCTGTTATGAAGAAATTACATAAATTAAAAGAAATGGGAGATGAGGCGAAAAGCAGTGGATCAAAGTAAAAGGTTCATAGAAACTTTTCTTGCATATTTTCAAAATACAGCTAGTTACTATGTTCATTGTAATTTCATTCACTTAATGAAATACAATATTTTTTCGATCATTTATATCTTCGTATAGCCATACAGCTAGGTTTTGTCATCACCAAAAAGGGGAAAATTGTTGAAAAATTATTATTCCCAAGAATTTTGGTGTATGGTAAAAACTAACAAGCTCGAAATCAGCTGCGGTTCGTTTATAAGATATGCATCAGTTCGACCGCTTCAAAGCTCAAAGGAGTTTCAACCGCTTAATTCAAGACCGATAGCAGATTCAACTTGAAACTTAATGTATCTCAGACCGGCCTAATACATTCAAAGTATTACACCGCCTTGAAGTCAATGCATACTTTCATCAGTTCCAAGATTGATCTACATTCAATTATTTTTTCCAGAAAGAAGAAGACCGAGCATAGACTTAAAGCTCTGTTGCCCAAAACAGTTTCCTTGAAAGGAAATCCTCAAGAAAAGCAACTCCGAACGGTGTTGTGCAAAAGGAACATTAAATGCGTTTATCAAAGATCATTTAATGCTCAACATATCGACAGAAACACGTCTGTACAAAGTATCAGGTTAACGTTGTTATGTCCTTTCCAACGTTAAGAAAATCGTGTATATTAATGGGAGAGTATGCTGGCAGAAACTCTCTCGATTCTCAGCTGCAATGCTACAACTCGCTTGCACATTCAAAAAGATCTTAGAACGCTCTTAAAAGTTCATATACTCCATCGCTCAATCAGTACGCACAGAAAGAGAAATTTATCTGATCATCTAAGGATCATTTACGTGCTACTGAATCAAAACTATTTATTCATATCATTTACCCTTTGGTTATTTGATTCAACTTTGATATCTGGTGAAATAAGTGTTCTTAAATATCCAGAAATGTAAATTGAACACTAAGAGTTCCAAAATAGGCAGTGCGATAAGTCCTGATTGGAGCGGGCTGTTGCAAGAAGTTTGTAAAGCCAAAGTCTTTTAGTGGAATCTTTTCTAAGGAGGAAGAAGGGGTGACGTAGGAGTATTCATTCTCCGAACATCTATAACAAACCTGTGTCACTTTACTTTCCCCAATCATTTATATGTCTTGTAACGCCCCAAATTCGACGACTGTCCTCACTGTACCAAGACGAGTCTTTCCAGCGTGCTTATGTCCTCATTCACACGCACCCTAAGAAACTTCCCTAGAGGTCACCAATCCCAGAATTTCCCCAAGTCAAGCACGCTTAACTTTAGAGTTCTTATGTGATGAGCTACCGAAAAGAAGATGCACCTTCGTGGTATGAGTAGTACATATCAGATCTTTTTAAACCCTCTTCAACTGTACAGTCCATTACATTGAACAATCTCGGAATCTCTCTCCTTCCGGTGTAAGATCGGTTCATTAATGTTCCCTCCGCCTAGAAGCCTGCCAGGAGCCGCTCATTGTCCGTGCAATCTCATGACACCGACGATCACCCCCTAAATTTAATGGACCTATTTTTATGTTTATTGAGCTTAAACTCTTTTTTCTTTTAAATTTAAAATAAAGTCCCATTAACCTAATTGTTAAATATTTAAATAATTCTTAATTGACCCTACACCCATTATTACTTTCCCCAACAGCCTACACCCCATTCACAATTCATTATCTTCGGTTTCAGCACCTCCATGGCATCCATCCATCGGCCAAGCTCATTTCTCCTTCAAGAAAAATTCCCCAGCTTGATTCCCGACGCTCGTTCTTCGGTTTTCTTGCGAATTAATTACCAGGCACACATTGTATCATTATTTCTGCATCATTCACGTTGTTATATGCTGTCATGTGTGTATTATTTATTCTTGGCTAGTTATTTTCATGACAAATTCTCATGGCTTCAGTTTTCATGATTTAAGCTTGCATCTTCTTGGCATCTCACGTTTTTTTAATGTTTGCAAGGGGACTGCCGATCTGTGGTTTTGTGGCCGATCTTGCTGTGTTTAAGGTGAAATGGTGAAGGAAGTCTATGGAACACTCAGCTATGGGTGAAGGCCGATGGCTTCATGCGTGTGGCTAGGGTCTTGCGTGATTTGTGTGTATGGTTGGGGAGAGATCGGTTGAGCATGGACTGAACCATTCCGTGGCTCGATCCCAGCCAAGGAGCCAACCCTTGTGGATCTGTGACGGGGCTGGGTGAAGGCTGGAAGTTGCTGGTCTTGACCCTTAGGTGGTTCGACGAGGTTAGTGCACGGTTGGACGCGGGCGGTTCGAAGGTGGAGTGGTTTGAGTTGTGGGCACGTCCGTGAGTTTGGGGGTTTAGGGCATGGTTGGGTCGGTCCAAGGGGAGGTCCGTGAGCTGGTCTTGCTCCTAGGATGGTTTAGTTCAAGCTGGTCCATCCCGTAGTCGAGCTAGGAAGGAAATAATCGAGCCTTGTTGGGTTAATGTTGGATGCAAGTGTGCTGGAAATTTCCAGCAACATTTGAGTTTGTTTCCATGGGTCATAAGTGGTCTGGAACGGAGGATTTAGCGGCTGGTCAAGTGGGTTTAAGTCACGATTTAAGTTTGGGAAATTTTGGTTAAGTTTCGAGTCGGTTCGGGTTAAAACCGGGACCTCGGTCCAATATTTAAAAATAATTCGGTTAAGTTATGAAATGGGCTCGAGTTTATGTCTAGGGATGCTTTTAAATATGTTTTTGGACATTTTTAAGAGTTTGGTAAGTTTCGGATCAAAATAATGAGTTTTTGATTTATCTGGGATTTAGTCGCAGCACGAAACGTTAATCAAAGAATTAATTGAAACGCCTAGATTTCAGCTTAATAAAATTATGGAAAATTATAATTAAACTCAAATAATTATTAGAAGTCTAAATTTTTAATTTGGGAATTTTATGCTAAGGTTTTGTTTAATTTGGGATTAAAACGCATTAATATGTTATATTTAAAGATTAATTTAAAAGTCATCGATTTAAGCCAAATAAAAATATGAGAAAATTCATGTAGGGTTAAATAATTATTTGGGGACATGTTAGAGTCAATGGAATTAAGAAAATATCAAAAACGTGAAATTTTACGTCTAGAGATGAAAAGATAATTTTCGGGTTTCCAAGGGCAAAATGGTCATTTTGCACCCTGGGTGAGATTTTGGACCTGGCAGCGCCCTGAGCACAAATTTATGATATTTTAAATATTTGTGCATCATGTTTACGATTTTTACTCTATTACGATAATTATGATGCATGCTTGGTTTAAAGGAAAAATTACGTAGATGCATGCTTTTATTAAGTGATGAATATGATGACACGTTTTGAAGAAAGTGATTTAGTTGTGACTAACACGATGACACGATGATATGATTGGAGATATCGTGAGGGAAAAGGCCCCAGAGAGAGCCCGTTTACGGGAGAAGGCCCCAGAGGGAGCCCGACGATCGTATTTCCATTGACATGATATGATGATATGATAGGCCCGGACTCAGTTGACGGGTGAGAGTGTCACTGATGTCCCCCGCCGTCCGGTACCGTGGTTACACGTAGATGGATCCATTGATAGAGCTGATACGATAGAGCTGATACAAAAGTCACAACTAATGAACTGAATTCAATTAAAAAGAAAATGTATACGTATATGATGACATGCTTTAATACGATATGATTTTACACGACACGTTTACGTATATGATGACATGAGATGACATGCTTTGACACGATATGATTTTACACAACACGTTTACGTTATGCTTTTAAGTTCATGAAAGATATGTTGAGTATGATATTTTTCATTGTTGTGTGCTATGTATATGTACTTGTTATTCCTGGTACAGGTGTGTTGAGTCTTTAAACTCACTAGGCTTGTGTGATGTAGGTGAGTTTGATGCTGAGGAGACTGGAGGTGCTGAACTCTGAGTAGGCAGACCTGGTGCGGTAACACAACCCAAGGACCACATGTTTTCCGCATTGCGATTTATGAGATTGAGAGGAGATGAATATTTTCATACGTTGATGATTTTAAGATTTTTATTAGTTTATGTTTTCGTATGATTATGGATGAGTTTGGTTATTTTTACTGTCAAATATTTAAGGTCAGTCTTAAATGTTATATTTTCTATAGGTAAATGCGAGTTTAAAAAAAAATATTTCCGCACTTTCAAAAATGAGCGAGACATTATAGTTGGTATCAGAACCGACCTCTCTTAGTATGGTGTGGGTTCGGGGACGAACCAAGCCGAAGCTGGTGGGCATGTGAGGCCCGGGGCCGAAGAGGGCGGGGGGTGATCGCCGGTGCCATGAGGTTGCACGGAAATTGAGCGGCTCCTGGCAGGCTTCTAGGCGGAGGGAACATGAATGAACCGATCTTACACCGGAAAGAGAAGGATTTCGAGACTGTTCAATGTAATGGACTGTACAGTTAAAAAAGGTTTAAAAAGATTTGATATGTCAACTCATACCACGAAGGTGCATCTTCTTTTCGGGAGCTCATCACATAAGAACTCCAAAGTTAAGCGTGCTTGACTTGTGGCAATTCTAGGATGGGTGACCTCCTGGGAAGTTTCCTATGGTGCGTGTGAGTGAGGACATAAGCACGCTGGAAAAACTCGTCTTGGTACAGTGAGGACAGTCGTCGAATCTGGGGCGTTACAGTCTACCCCTCTTAAATTGAATTTCGTCCCCGAAATTCGCTTATCCTCGATAATAAAAAAATTTAGATTTTTAATTCTAGTATTCCAGTAATCCAAGCTTCCACCGCGCTACTCTAATAAAGCAATTGTTAAACTGTCCCTATGTCTTCTCAATCCTAATTATTTTGCGTACTGAAATCTTCATTTCCGAATCGCAACTTAAGACGACTCATGGTGAATTAGTTCTATTCCTCTATAACCTGAATTTGACTTATCTCACAATTCCTCATACTAGATATGGATGTCCAAACTTATCGCACCTTAATTTTCTTATACTATACCCGTAATGTTCCTCGACCTATTACGTCAGCATTTATGAAGTTCAACATAATAAATCTTAGCAACAAAGTTACTGATCAACTTCTATCATCGATAAAACACTTAAAAGTTAAACCTTATATCAACCCCATAATATTGTTAGCCTAAGACCCTTGAATCAAATCTTTACCTTATGGCATCAAACTTACGTAACTTAGCTATTTACAAGTACATCCCAAATATAAAATTGTTGCAAATCTTAAATTCAAGTAGTGTTAATCCATAAAACCCAAAATATACATTTTATACTTCTAAAGATCGTAGTAGCCTTCGATTCATTATTCCTTATATGAATTTCTCGAAAATTAATTCAACTAGTAACCACGAACCATCAGTATTTTCTTATAAAATCTACAAGTCCCAAAAGCATTCATAATATTCATGACTAATTTATGACCCAAAGAGTAGAACATCAGTACTTACTAACCAAATTTAAAATAGTCAAATCATTTCCAACCTTTCTTAATGCCCAATAGCAAAATTCTTATTCATGTCCAATTACACCTCAAAGCCAACATGCATGAAAATCATATAATTTCTCATTTCATGTCGTAACATGCATAAAAAATTTTTTTAAAGCATCTAATCTTAAAACATAATGCCCAGATTCGACGACTGTCCTCACTGTACCAAGACGAGTCTTTCCAGCGTGCTTATGTCCTCCCTCACACGCACCTTAGGAAACTTCCCAGGAGGTCACCTATCCCAGGATTGCCCCAAGTCAAGCACGCTTAACTTTGGAGTTCTTATGTGATGAGCTACCGAAAAAAAGATTCACCTTCACGGTATGAGTAGTACATATCAAATCTTTTTAAACCCTCTTCAACTGTACAGTCCATTACATTGAACAGTCTTGGAATCCCTCTCCTTCCGGTGTAAGATCGGTTCATTCATGTTCCCTCCGCCTAGAAGTCTGCCAGGAGCCGCTCATTGTCCGTGCAACCTCATGACACCGGCGATCACCCCCCGCCCTCTTCGGCCCCGGGCCTCACAAATTGTATTAACATCATTCTACTACGAAATCATCATATATATTGATTTGTTGTCTTATTTGTTCTTTTCAATCTATTAATTAATTTTTCGTTGTATATGATGAATTATATACATAAAAAACAATTTTTCCTCTTTTCTACATATTAATTAATTTCTCATTATATTTGATGAATTTATATACATACAAAACTATTTTTCACATTTCAAAACAACAAAATTGTTATTTAATATTACTCACTTACTAAGTTAATTAAGTTATGCTTATTAATTCATTGTGCATTATTATTATGATTGCAACTTAATGGAGCATAGGTGAGGGCATAGAGTTGTCACCCACAACAATTAATATTTGTGTTTAATTTATTATTATTAATTAAAATTACTTTGTGTTTGGTGAAATTAATTGATTAGTGTGCATATATTTTATTTAGAGAAATGATTTCTTAAATGTAAATAACATCCATATCGGATTTGTTAGGTGCAATAATTATCTATGCTATGTAGAACAATTGAAACATGACATTTGAGTTGCTTTACGATTTAAAAGATTTTAGTTAATGTTGCACAATTATCATCGGTTACAACTTTTTGGTAAAATGACAAGTGCATGATCATACAATTGGTATATATCAGAGCCAAAATCATGAGATCAATTCTCATAGATTGCAAGGAATGTAATATTAGGAGTGAGATTGTTGGAGTGCAATAATTGTCCTTGATGGATACATCGATCGAAGCATGACGATTGGGCTACTATACCGTTTAAAATATTAGAGTTACACAGTTATCATCAGCTATAGTTTTGGTAAAGCGACAAAATGTATGGTCTTGCAATTGGTATCATAGCTAATGTCACGAGTTCGATTAATATTGATTGTAAAGAGTGCAATTGTTGTGGTACAATAATTGTTTCTGCTGGGTAGAGCAATCGAAATGTGACGCTTGAGCTATTATACGATTTTAAAGATTTGAGCTAATGTTTAAACATTGTTACCACAAGTTATAACTTTTAGTAAAACGACAAACGTTCTATCTTACAAGATTTATTTCTATCATGATTCAACTAATATTACATTAATTTAAGTAAATAATAAACTTTAGATTTGAAATTTTCCTTAAATTCATTAAGTCAAACAATTGATAGATATTATCCGAGAAAATTTTCATTGACAAAATGTTTCAGTAAACAAAATAAATTATTTAATTTAATTTTTATTTTTTTCAAACCCTAAATCATAAATTCTAAATTATAATTGAAAATATGTAAATATCTCGTCATTTTTCTCTACCAATTCTTAATTATTTTTGTAATATTTGAGATTATTCACTAATAAAATATCTATCTGCATCCTTTACCTAGTGAGAGTTTTTTTATTAATATATTATCTGCTCTTGAATTTTCATGTATTTCTCCTAATTTTTATATCAAATAATTATATCAATAATTTTAAAATTATGATATACATCTATTTTAATCACTCTATTTTGTTCAAATTTTTTCTATTCATTATACTTCAAAATTCAGACGTACATTCTTTCTCGTTAAAAAATAATTCATACACTTAATTATTATTATTATTATTATTATTATTATTATTATTATTNAATTAGCTATAATGATATGATTACTGAATTTAATCGAAGAAAAAGCAGGAAAAATAAAATAAAAAGATGAAAAAGATGCTGAAATATTCGAAAATCATACAAGAAAAAAATTAAAGAAATTAACCATGGTTGTTTAAAATTATAGATAAGCTGTGAAACAATATTTGTTATTGGATAATTTGTGAAAAAATTATGTGTCTACATTCATTTACAAATTTAGGATAAATATTCATAGTATATTTAAGTTCGTTACCTTACCCACGTGCAACGCACGTGCTTTACTACTAGTTAAAAAAAATTATCAACTTGAGCTTGTGTGACTTGTATCACCTAATGTCCAACTAATAAGTATGTGTATTTCTGGGATGTTACATCTTCATGTTTTCAGTGTACATGTGGGGATGTATTAAATTACAAAGCTTTTGAGAAAAAAAATTGATTTTTAACCATGATTACTTGACCACAAAGGCAAACTGCATAGGTTTACGATATTGAGAAAAAAAGGTTCCATTATAACTAAAATATAAAATATAGACAGTTGTATGTGATATTAGCAGTCATATTTACTCGATTACCATGATAACATTACAATAAAGCGAGATACACTAGATGTAGCATTAACAAACAAGATCATTGCTTGCATACAACTCTGATTTTGTAAAGAGAAGTATCGGGCTTATTGACTTAAGGATAATATACTAGTCAGAGTTACGAGCAGCAATGCAACGCTGGTATGGCTTTATGAGCACCTTGGCTAGAGGTGTGCTTGGAACTGGAATAAACTTCCCAGCAGCAGCTAGTGGCCAACTGTAGAAATCATCGGTGTGAGGATATGATGACAAAGAATTCCGAAATGCTCAATTTAATGTCCATGTACAACTTAATATCACTGCTTTCAGTATATTTCTTTTTCCATTTTAATTTTATTGATAGTTATTAACTAATTTTCACCTCTAAACCCGACAGTTTAAGGATTACCACCAAAACAGAAAGGCCGGATACCTATATAGGGCAATTAATAGTTCAAACCATATGGATATTGAACCGGTGAACATAAATGACAAAACGATTGCACAAACCTTATAATGCCAACAACAAGGCAAATTACCCATTGACCAAAATTTAGCTTCACAGTTGACGTGAATTTCCCAAGGAAATTAATGATGATTATCTATTGAAAAAAGGAGCTTGTTAGTCCCCCAGCAAATGGAGAGATTTGAAGTCCAAACCACAGGAATCTATTAACGTTATATCCCTCACCTGTAGTATAAATGTGCTTCCCACTATTCCAGTGAATAGGTTATTTTTAGTCATGCCTTTGAAGACATTTATCTCCTCCGGTTTACGAGCATTGACCTCGTTAAAAATCTGTTTATTTACATGTGAATTTGAATGAAAATTCTGGTTAAGATATCAACTCACTATAATTAACAATTCTTATCAAGTTATTTTGATTTTTTTTTAAAGTTGGAATTAGACTTTACTTACTTGACAGAGGACAAATGTATTGAATATCATAGTATTCTTCACCATGTTAGCATGTTCTGTCGAGTAGTTCTTCAAGTTGAGAACAGTTATGCCACAGAAATTAAAAAGTAATAGGATGGCCACTTGATATAAAGCCTGTCATAACAACAATATAACATGATACATTGCCCAAAGTTCTTGCAATATGAAGCAGGGTAGACTAAATCCTTTAATAACACAATGCCATACCTGTATAAGCAAGTTCCTCCACATGATATTTGTCACAAGCGGTTCCCTAGGGAATTTAAAAAAACTGAAGGTCATATATTCATAGCACAAACTTTTACACTCGGAAAGAAGTTCTAGCTTAGCATGCCATTTCATATGGTTGTCCCAGTTGATATGCGATAAAAAATGCCATATTTGTCATTCAAACTCAACACTAACAAACCAATAAAGTTTCACAAATTGCTTGCAGCTAATACTCATAATGGCTGGCAAAGTCGAACGTAACTATGGGTTGTAAAAGGCCTAAAAATTAATCCTCACTGGAAAATCAAACACAGTACAAATTAATCAGGATAAATCTTAGGCATGCCTCATGGTTAAATCCATGGCATTTGGATGATCTTTGATTTCGCTTCATCAGCAATGCAGCTCTCTTTAACATATATTCAAAGTGCAAGGCGACCAAGATGATTGTAGAAATTGACCGTCAAATTATGTATATATATTTTAAATCACTTCTCATTCAATTACAAAATAGATTAACAATATAAATCTACCAATTGACATATTTGCAAACTCTAACCTTCGACCAACAGGAGTTCTACGCATAAGATGGTCTGTTGGTGGTTCAGTAGCCAGCGCAAGAGCCCCAAGAGTATCCATGATAAGGTTAACCCAAAGAAGCTGTGCCAAAAAGAAAATCAACGGGAAGAACTAAGACATTAAAATTTCAAAAATCTAAGTAAACAACGCTCACAAAGATACAAATGACACATTTGCTTACATATATTTTTTATTTTTGGTCAACACAAACTATTCTCCACTAAGCAATGGAAAATATGTAGTTTCATAATTTTGTTCATATCTATCATTTGTATGATCAACAGAATGGGCAGCAGTTCAAATAAAACAGGGGATACTTAATTCAGCTAGACTCAATACAAGGGGAAAGAGGTAGTGGTTACGTGGTAGATAGAGGGAAGGGGAAGGGAAAGTTAAACTGTACCTGCACTGTATTTAGTGGAACATCACCAGAAGAAACTGCTGCAACAACATTTATAACAAGGGCAGCCACATTAACAGTGAGTTGAAACTGGATAAATTTTTGAATATTTGCGTACACAGACCGCCCCCAGCGGACAACCTACAACAAGCAAATGAGCAAATGATAGACGTAGGAAATTTCCCAGAAGCCTTTCAAACAAAGACTGTAAAAGAAACTACTGCAACAACATTTATAAGAAGTGTAGCAACATTAAAAGTGAGTTTGAACCGGAGAAATCTATACAATTATCAATTTAAGGTTAATAGAATAGGATAAAGTGAGTGTTGCTCAACGATATTAAGAGTTGTGATAAATCATGAGTAAACCTTTACATCATCGCTGACATATTTACTGGAAACTTGAAGTTCATGTACACCTACCTTCACAACTGAAGCAAAATTGTCATCCAAGATGATGATGTCTGAGCTTTCTTTTGCTACTTCTGTTCCTTGTATACCCATGGAAAGACCTATATCGGCCTAAAATTGATAAAATGAAGGTTGTGATTAACAGATATGAAATCTCACCAGTATGAGATGGCGATTGGGGTGAATTAATTCAACTTGAATCACAAACACATTATTGAGACAAAACTTAAGGCAAATCTCCGAGAAGTTTGAAAATGAACATATGTAATAGCCTGCACAAAATGAGTAGAATAACCAATATCTTACTCAAACTGGACAAAGATCTCAAACCATTGGGGAGAGAGAAGACAATGTCTTTTCAAGTTGTCTCAAGCTTTTGAGTTACAGTGCTCAACTGGTCATAAAACTTCTCTTAAAGATGAAAGAAACAAAATTTTCCAAGGGATAGACACGTGTCCCTTTGTAAGGAAGTTTTTGACACTATTCCAGTCAAAAACATTAAGAAATAAGTGCGACAGGCACACTCTTCAAACACGTTTTTATCTGCGGTGGTTTCCCATAAACTACAGTATCAAATTTACGCAGGAATTTTGCTGACAGTTAATGCTAAACCATTCAAGTATGCAAATAAACTGTCAAGAGGTCTTGGAAACAAGTTTCTGTTTATTAGAATCTGCAAATGGTTTTACACCCTGTGAAAGTTTAGTTATGTAATTTTTTATAGTTTATGTGACTAATCAATACGATATGGAGGTAGATTAAGTTTCAGTAGCAAACAATATAAATGATAGTATGAACCTCATGAGCTTGACAAGTGTGCAGATATAATAGGTTGACAGGCGCATCGTGAACGGAGATATGTAGCTTTTAAGAATAGCAATAATAGATTGTGATCAAAATAAATTGAACCTCATGCAACGCCGGAGCATCATTGGTTCCATCTCCAGTTACGGCGACTACTTCACCTAGTTTACGGAGTGTTTGAACTAGCAAAAGCTTATCAGTTGGAGATGATCGTCCCATAACCTTCGCATGACAATGTTCAAGGTTCACCACTAGATCACCCGTATTGAAGAAATGATCAATAAATAGTCTCTCAAATAACATACCAAAATCTTCTTTGCAACTTGTTCTCTCTCAGAGTCAGACAACTCTCTGAATTTCTTCCCTTCTATGATATTTGGTTCACTTGTGTCTGCATCAGAAGAAAGTATACCGCATTCTAGAGCAATTGCTTTGGCTGTCTGAAGATTATCTCCAGTTACCATGCGCACCTATTGGTTGACAATTGGAGTCACAGTCATCAATTTTTATTCAAAATTTTAATCGGAAAATACAACCAAAATATTAGAGCATTTAGATGGATGGATTTAAGTGAAGAGATTTGATTTGAAAATAGAATTTGATGGTGAATTTGAAATCCATCACAATCATTAATATATGTGCCTAAATTAAATGAAATTTAATTCATCCAAACAAGTCCATGAATTAGGTTGATTGACCGGACCATTTAAAAATTGCATGTGCATTTTCAACTTTACTTTTATTAATTATACTCATTAAAAAACTATGAAAAATCATTAAAAACCAGACTAACAATGGGTATTGTGTAATGAGTCAGAGCAAGTTCATTATTTATTATAGTGTAATCCAAGTTTTATATGTTTGGTTTTTGAAAAATGATTTTAGATATCTCAATCCGAATACAATATTAGATCATGCTAGTTGTGGGTGCTAAAGTTAGTGATAACTTGTTCTATTTGTTTCCTCAATCAACACAAATACTCAATGATTAATTAAAGTGAAAATAAATATATGTGGTAGGCTGAAAATCATATTGAAAAACTTGAACCACAAATCACTATATATCGCCATAAGTTTGAAACATAAAAACAAGATAAGTACTGTTAAGAATTGGACATATCTCAACCCTAAAAGCTAGCTGAAGGGTGGAGGATTGTCCAAGTCTATTTATACAACTCCCAAAGACTTATTTTAGCCGATGTGGTAAATTTAACAGACCCTCCTCACGCTCAGGAATGAACAACTGGAGCGTGAATTTTACAAGACATTATCAGGTGGGCACTCTAACACATAACGGTGGGCCTAAGTTCTGATACTATGTTAAGATTAAGACTTGCACCTAACTCAATCCCAAAAGCTAGCTCTAAGGGAAGGATTGTCCAAGTCCATATATACAACTCCCTAAGATTTAATCCAACCGATGTGGGACAATTAACAAGTACCTTAACACCAGCATCTGTGCACAATTTCACGGCATCTTTGACACCTGGACGGCAAGGATCCTGTGGAACATCAATTTGTTATTTGTACGGCTTTGCACTTGAAATTGAATTTGCTGAGTAATGCTACAAATAATAGTTACTACACGTTGAAACAAAATGTGAGAGAACCAGAAATGTTACTAGTGGTGAAAGTAAAAGATACAACACATGCATGAGTACTAATCGACAAGGACAGAAGCAAGGCATAACTATTATCAGTAATAGAATATGTTAGCTTAGCATTCAGGGAAACAGGAACTAAGAGTGGCGACAAATGATCTTCACTGTACGGACCTTTATACCAACAATACCCAGTAAAACAAGATCATCTTCAGGTAAGGTCCACTGTGACAGCTCTTCTTCATTAGTTGGAACCTTTTCGGTTTGGTATGTTCTGTATGCTAAGGCAACACACCTCAAACTTCTTGCAGCCATATTATCAATAGCATCTTTAAAGAAATCCTGAAATTAAGTTCAAAACATCAATAAACATGTTCATCTGGAATTCTTAATAGAAGTCCCCAGATATTTCCATGTCAAATAAAATTATAACTGAGTAACTTCTTCAGTTTCTCAAGCATTCAGTTAATTTTATCTCTATTCTATGTCCATCCATTTTAAGCTCCATTATAGAAAACGAGTTTTTTTATGTATCTCATGTCGGTTTTATCTTTTCACACACACATGAGAGGTGAATTCTTTTGAACTAAAAGTTTGCCTTATTACCTTAGCTTCATCAATGGGCTGCAAGGAACCATTTACATCAATGTACTGTGAACACAAGGCTAAAATCATTTCAGCAGCTCCCTTCCAATGAATATGAACTTTTGAGCTAGTCTGCCAAAGCAAACAAGATAAAATTTAATGTTCCAAAAATGAATTTAAAGAGATTCAAGAGCACTATCAAATCTGGTAAACGATTTGGATAGTTAATGCATTTTGGGTAATAAACGAGACTCAGCAGGTGGTTAGCAGCCCAAATTTTAATTAACTAATCAAGCTGTTAAGTTCACAAAAATAACATAAGATTCCAAGATGATTTCCATCCAAAAGGTGAAGGCAAACACCTCCATATGCTAGCTCAAATTTCCCTTATGTTGAAAATCCCAACTTCCTGATATATTCCCTAGTTGCAATTATCAGCCGTAATTAGTTTTCTTTCTTCACTTAGCTGATTGTAATTTGATTAGCCAAGGAATTAGTTATTCCTATGCTAAGCTTAAGGGAAAAGATATTCAGCCTCTGGTATTCCTCAGTAGCAAGAGAATATTTCATATGATTGTTTACTTGACTTTGCTACAACTCTAAATTAGTTAAATGAGTAATTTCAATTATCCAATTTACTTATTTGATATTAAGAAAAGTTAAAAAAATACTATACAAGTAAAATTTAGTGTCATAATTTTCTATTTATTTTAATTTTTTTAATTAAAATTATCTTATTTATTAAGTTGTGCCAGGTAATGCATGATTTGATGTGCGAAGCACATGCAATATGCTAATTGTTAAAAAGAAATACTTCCAAAACTCAAGAAAATGTAATGATAAACAAAATGAATCAATTACCCGCCCCCTTAAAGCAACACCACCTCGCTTCTTGGTAGAATTAAAAGGAGAGACATGAAGAATTATTGACTCTGATCTCACAACATCAAACTTCATTCCCAACTGCAAAATTTGGATAATGATAATGATTAATTCAAAAGTATTTGTTCTAGATGAAATATAGATGCAGTGAGAAAATTTTATCATACTTTGACACCCCAGTAAAGAATAGCTTTTTCAGTTGGAGACCCAGAAACCTCCACATCACCATCCTGAAAAAAAATAAACAAACAATGCCAAAAACAAGATAAACGTGTGTCAATATACTAAATTTAGCTCCAAACAATATAATGTTTCCCTTTTGAAGAGCAATTTTGAGGAAAAAATAAAGGGGTGGCAAGAATTTCTAGCTCAAATGTTAAACTTCATGAACCTAGTTATTTATAACACAAGTGAGAAAGACTATGCTGTGTGTTTATCAGGCTCTACTCATGTGCAATCAAGGACTCTTAAAATTCTGTCTGAGTGGCGGGCCCAATTGGCAGAAGAAAGAGTACCTTCGACAAAAATACACTCCCAGAAGTATTTTGTGCCAATCCCTCATCTAGCAGAGAGGAAACTGTTGCGTTCAACTGTGAACTGTTCTCCAGAGGATGGATTTTCTGTCTCCCAATATAGGTCTCAACTACTGTCATCTGTGCCAATGTGTGTTTTCCGAGGTTAAATGACTCAAAGAAGAAATGAAAACTGATTAATGCACCAATCTACTTAAATTCAAACAAACTCAAGAGCAGAAGGCAAATAACTTGGTTTAGGGTCAAAGTTCCGGTCTTATCACTGCAAATGGTAGTTGCGGATCCCATAGTTTCACAAGCTGAAAGCCTACGCACCTATAGATCAATTTGTATTAGCAATTTCTTGAAATAGCATAGATTGAAGAATACAATATCATCATTGAACAAAGCAAAAATTCTGACAGAGAACCATAATATATCACATACCAAAGCCTTGTCAGCCATCATTTTCTTCATCGAGTATGCTAGACTGTAGGAAATTAAAGAGAAATCAAGCTCAAAATAACTAGATTGGAGGTGGGAAAAGGTAGGTGACTGATAACAGACACGTTAATGAGACTTACGTCAAAGTTACTGCCAATGGAAGCCCTTCAGGAACCGCAACAACAACAATCGTGACCTATACCAAACATCAGTCAGTGAAGAGAAATGGCACCAAATGAAGTATTTATTCAGAAATGAAAACTCACAGCAGCAGTTATGATGTGTATGACTCCATCGACTGTATGACCAATGCTGGTCTTACCACGCACAAACTGAATGGATCCGTCTGGGTTTTTGGAATTACCGGAGAAAAATCTGATGAAATTAATTTACACGGTAATCGACTTTTAAAAAGTGTAGATAGCAAGATTCTATAAGAACTACTCATCTTACCTAGCCAATAGAATAATAAGGACAAAAAGGGCCACGGATAGCCCAACAATCCCTATAAAAGTTGCAACTCCATTCAGGCGCACCTGTAATGTATCATTAGGATCTAGACAAATATTTGGTTCAGTTAAGATAATAGATAATTCAGAAAAACTGGTATGATAACTACCTGCAATGGAGTTTCTTCCCCAGTGTCTTCTGAAATACTAGCCATCAACAATCCCCATTCAGTATTGATTCCCACGCCAGTTACCTATATAGAATTGCATACTAAATGATTCCCAAAAGACTAGATTGGTTGTACAACCTTTCTAACATCGGTAAACAATTACAGATTACCAAAAAAACTCATTTATTCTGCAGGCATACAAGAAGTCTTCATATCAAGATACTAGCCATGTAATAAACTTGAGGCAACATGAGCTCCTCGCTCTAATCGCACAGTATTTATGCTTGGATAAGATTGTGTGTTCACATCGTGGACGAATCAAACTAATTCTTCAGAAAAAATAAATGAAAAACAGTTGGATTACCCTGAATAAAAACTTAATAAAACTACTTATCAAAAAAATCTATTTAACTTATTTGTATCACCTATCCCAGTACAAGAACAAAACAATTGGTGCTACAGTAATCAAACTGGCTTGTATTTAACAGGGTAAAAAACTACACAAATTAATTTATTCGAATAGTAGTGGCAAAAAGCTCCAAATGTACCAGCATATTTCCAGCACCATCTGCTACCTTGCAACCCGACATGAAAAATGGAGCTTTGTGGTCTTTGTGAACCTACATATTGGCATCTTACATGAGCATGACAAGATCAATAAGCGTAATATATTCAGCGAAAAAAGATCCAACCAGCTTACAATCTTGCTTTCGCCGGTCATGCTAGATTCATCAATGGCAAGAGAATGACCACTTATTAAAATTCCATCCGCGGGAACCTGTGTGGAATACACCATGAGCCGATTCACCGAACAATTTATATTGCCAAAAAAAATTTACCAGAAACCAACTAAAATCTAAACAATCATTACCTGGTCACCTATCTTAAGGGGTATGACATCACCAACCACGATCTCATATATTGAAACCTTCTCTCTTCTTCCACCTCTGATGACCTATATGAACATTTTTTATGAGACTGAGAGCACTTTAGATATCGATTAATCAAGAAAGAGAAAAAACATCAGTTTTCCATTCAAAATGTGCATGAGTTCATGGATGAAATTACCTCCACTTGGATATTTCGCTTTTCCTCATTTAAATTTTGAAACTGGAGGGACTGCCGGTAATCGCTAGTTGCTAAAAAATAGATGCAAAATGTAGTGAATGTAAAAAAATCAACCATGTACTTCAGAAAAATAATGTATTTACTTGTTTGGTTAGCATCACATTCAAAAGTCACAATAGTAAAGGAAATATAAACGATAATAGGTAAAAAAATGAGAGATGGTTAGAAGTTTACATTTTCCGAACTGTTCCATTACTCTTTTAATTATCCAAAACAATTTTGTTGTTTGAAAATTTCAATGCATTAAAAACATCGGAATTGAGTGCCCCGGTGATCTAAAATTCGTAAACACATGTGCATGGTAATAATGTGATACAAAAAAGAATACAGAGCAGTTAAAAGATACACGGACGTCTTAAATAGAGGATCATGAAATTGGTTTCCCCATGAAGAAATAAAAACTGAATGATGGATACTAAACAAGACTATTATCCGGGCGATACCTTATCAACCATCGATCCATTAGGTAATGTAATTTTTTTAGTCAAATTTTATTAAAGTTTAATCTTTAGTATGATGTTCTCTCAGAAAACACGGAGTAACAACAACTGTGACGATTCATACCTGTAACAAATATAACAAGCAAAACAGCAAAGCTGATGCTGCCTCCATCATACCATCCTTCTTCCAGGCCCTAGAAGGCAGCATCAAAAATTAGACCTTAAGGAAAATTTGAATCAATTCCTTCCATCAAATGGGTCCAAGAACATAATACACGTACACGTTGGAATCTACTTGTATATAATTGAGTAATTTCTGCTTTACAAAATCAAGTTTCGATTCCGAGAAAACCATCTCCATGATCATCGGAAAGAATTTTTGCAAGGCAATTTAGATGCTAATGATCACAATGACGATGTTTATAGATAATATAATTTTTGTATCGTATCATACAACTCAAAATCAAATAGAAATGAAAAAAGCATCTTTTCACTAAAATGAATTTGGAAACTATATTTGATCAAAGTGGTGGCAATTTTAAATAGCCTTCTCACTTGAAACCACAATTTATCAAATGGTGTAATGAAAACTACGGCAGAAACACAAGGAAGAAAAAAAGTTTGTATTGAATATCAAATCAGAAACTTGTATAGTTTCTTTCCGAGCCCAACTCTGGTACTAAACCAATTTGTAATAAGTAGGACGGCTGTTCAATCTCAGACACTTGTTAGGGAGTCATGATCCTAATAACAGAAAACTATGAAATTTTACATAAGGAATCCATATACCAAAGCAAGCTGAATATAAAACATGTTTCAGTTATAAAACTTAAGTTTTGTGAAGGAATGAAAATGTTGCTAATTTTTTCCAACATCACCTCAGTTTTTATTCCAAGAGCCAATGATGCCACAGCAGCTACTATTAATATAATAAGCGTCAAATCTTGCCAAGCCTCCCACAGGAACCTCTGTGAAGATTGAAAATCAAAGAAGTTAGAAGAGATATATTGTTTAAAAAATGATATTTATAAGGACATATAGGCATACAACAATGTTACTCTTAATAAACTGTTACCAAATAACTCCGTCCCTTTTTCACAGGATACGTATTTGATCCAAAGGAAATCTTTCTTTGTGACAAATCATTTTCATCGCCAGAAACCCCGGTTTCAAGATTTGTTTTTAGCGAATTGCATAGACCTTGAACCTGAAGAGACCATGATTAAGATTAGCACTTCCATATCATGCACATGAAAGTCTGAAAAGGGATGTAAAAAAACAGTTAATATTGACTTGCCCCTCCATATTCTCGCACTGCAGAAAGATTATGATCCCTGGTCATTGCAGCAAGTTGTTCAAGTCCAATTGCATAACCCCCATGAGGAGATGGAGGAGCTACAGCGGTGCCCAGTACTGAATGAACCATAATCAGATCAGATTTTTTGAAGAGATTGAACAATCAAGAATATAAACCAGAAGTAGATATTTTCAAATTTTTAATATAGGAACTCTAATTTCTCAAACTTTCTGACTGTCAGTATCAAAATCGAGTTAATTATCAAAATGGTGCACTTTAATCATCTTGTTCCAACCAAGAAAACCTAAATCATCCCCATCTACCCACACCTCATGTGATTGCATGATCCAAGGAACAAGTGTGAACTGTTACGTGGACCCATTGTGTAGAGTCTCACAGGGATGCATGGGCCGAAAACTTGACATAGATAACCAAGAGTGATAGTATAATATGATGGACCTTATCATGACCACCACCTGATTGCACACATGCGGTCATTGAAAAGTGAAAAAGCGTGTCAACTGAAGGTATTAGGCGTGAACCAAATTAGAATCAACCCATCACAACATCCACTTGATATGAAACATGCAACAAGTTGACTGTGCATCATTGTTCATTTTGCAAATATTGGATCACTAGATCAAAACTTTAAAAAAATTGAGTACACAATGTTGTTAAATACTTTAGATAGATTATAAATACTTAATTCTAGAAACTCTGCTCCAAGAAGAAAAAAATGTTCTTTCCACATGAAATTTTCCAAAGATCATCAGTCAAGTTCTTTTTCAAGGTTTTTAGCAGATTGGATTTACTGTGCTCAGGAGAGTCACATATTACATCTATTGTACCAAAAATTTTGAAACACGAGTGCAAGAGCAGAGCTAGACTATCAAATACCAATTGCTCGTTGTCCAGCCAATTTGAAGAGCAATGCAGCCTACAAAAGAAGATTGTCTACACATCAGTAATCAAAGAATCGACACCGATTAACTTTGATGTATCTCAGTTTTACCCTTATGACTTGAGCGTGTGCTCTAATCATCCTTCTTCTTTTTTCTTGTTCGTCCTCTTTTTTCAAGTCTAATGTATATCGAAATCGGCGGGATGCATTGAGCACAAGCGCGGCTTGCTGTAAAGGATAGCAAGTCCAGAAATTAGACATATATGCTAGTGTATTGATCAATAGAAGTATCATTTCAATAACTCCTCATAGCATTCACGAGCACATAAATTCATAAAGATATACATTATCGTTCAAAATTTTGAATCCCCAAGGGGAGTTTTTTGTTATTCATCATTAAATAAAAAACATATTATATTTACCCATAGTATACCGCGCAATAACAATGATCAAAAGCAAACCAAATTAGCTCCCTTGTGTTGTTTTGTTGTTACTAAAATCTTTTCAGATTTGTCTCCGTTCAATGATGCCCGATGTCATTGTTTGAAGTTGAATTTGCATAAGGTTCCCCCATGAATGTGTGGTTCTTGTTCCGTGTTTTTTCTCATAGAAGCCTCATAATGCAGATAGAGTTCCATAAAACAGCATTGCGTTGATATTAATCCATGTTAGCTGGTCCGTTAACCCAATGATAACAGATCCATTTTTTAAAAAAATTACGTACAATAATTCCAACTTATCGCTAAAATCAAATTAAAAAATAAACCAAGAAATTGATCAGCCAAAGATGAAACTTTAGAGAAGATTAAAACTACCATGCACTTATCACCACACATTGCATCAGCATCCACATTGCAGGTACAAACGCAAATCAATAGAAATATCAAAATAGTAGTTTCTTACCCTCCAACGCCGGAGCGATTCATGAGATGCGTTCTTTGTATTGGCTATGTCAAAAGGATCAGAGAACTCCTCGTCGCCTGCCCAGCCAGCTGCGGACTCGAGGTCGTTCTGCATGGCTTCGGGATTAGTAGTAGTCATATCGGCAGCGGCGGTCTCGGAATGTACCCGCCGCTTCAATGAAGCCACCACTCCGGCACAAAGAGAAACGGAACGATGAAAGAATTATGGACAGAAAATAAAAAAAAATGAAGGAAAATGGGGCATGCAAGAAACGTAGGAGACTCGTTTCGCATTGATATTGATTGATGTTGTCTGAAAGGCAAAGTTTCTTTGTTGCAGTGGTTCCAAATTTGAGGGAGGCCCGACTTATTAGCATTACCGCGAACAAGAACCAAAACTCAGCTCCGCTTATGAAGGAAATTCAACAATAAGACTTCAGACACAGATAGAGAGACAAGATAGGATCTTGATTTCGATTTTGATTCCCATTTTCCAAATTGAATAAGTAAAAAAAAAAAAAAAGAAATTCATAAGGCATGTAATTACACAACCAATTACTTTCATTGACAAAATTAATTTTACACAACCAATGACCAACATTAATAAAATGAGGCTATCCACGTATATTAGTATGTGGTGTTATTTGCACGCGATAAATGTGTGTGTATATATATATATATATTTAAATGTTAAATAAGATATTATTTTTAAATCTATGATTTTTAAAATTTTAAGTCAAGAGTGATATCAGATAAAAATAAACGGTGTTTATTTAACAGTCGCTAATAGCGACGGTTTACGATATTATCGTTGCCACCAAAAACTGTCGCAAACTGTCTATAAATATCCGCGTTTTCGGTCCATTTTCCTCCACACCACTTCACAACTCTTAAAATTTTTCTCTCTTACACGATTTTAGTTTCGATTTAGGGTAAATTTTTTCTCTTTAATTTTTGGTAAATTTTTATATGTAGTTAAGATCAGGAATATTGTTAGCATAGTAAGATTGTAAGTTTTTTTTTATATTTATTAAATTATCAAAAGTAATTTTTTTTATTTTACCGAAAAAATTAGCGACAGAAATCATGCCAAACCGTCGCTAAAATTAGCGACTCATGAGTTTCGTCGCTAATTAATTTGCGACGATTTTTCAAAAACCGTCGCAAATTGTAGCTACGACAACGGTTTTTCATCGTTGTCTTTGAGCACACCCTTTAATCACATGGCCTTTAGCGACGGTTTTATTTGACCTACGACAACGGTGAAAAACCGTTGTCTTTTGCCTTTTTTTTTTGTAGTGCGTAGACCTGACACAATCAAATTACCTGATTCGTTCCTTAAGTGAAACTGGGATCTTAATTTACCAAAAATAAGAAATTTTTCTTCAATTCTCTCGGCCAATTGATCTGCACAAACAAATAGCTGTTATTTTGGTTTGATTCGTCTTTAATTCTCGTGGAATCCCAATCCAATTTTGGAAAGAAAACGGAACAAGAAGTGGGATTAATTTATACTGATATTTTAAACGATCATTTCTATAGCACATATAATATTCCAGGTAGGGCTGTAATCGAGTTGAGCCAAACTCTTGAATGTTCGAGCGTGACTCATTTATAAATAACTCGAGCTCGAGCTTTATTCAACTAATATATTCATGACTGAGCTTATTCAAGTTTTTATCAAGCTTAAATGAGTTTAATAAATATAAATTATAAATTTAAATCTTCATTAAATTCATTAAAAAGTAAATTATATATTCAAAGAAAAATATAACATTTTTATTAAAAAATTAATTTAATTTAATAAATAAATTTAATTGATTTTTCTATATATTTCATAAGTAATGTGCAAAATCAATAAATCAAATATCAAAAGTACTATTTTTCATCTAAGAGATGACTCCTTAACTTACCAACAACATGTTCACGAGCTAACGAGTCGAATATTGTAAAGTTTGAGCTTGATTCGTTTATCTTAACGGGACTCATTAAACGAGCTCAAACGAGCTTTTATCGGATCAAGTTTCGAATAGCTCACCAATAGTTTGGTTCATTAGCATCCATAATTCAAGCCTTACGTTTAGAATTAATTTTCCACTTTTAATGCCTTTTTTTGTGAAAATTTGACGATAGTTTGAACATTTTTTAAATTAAATTGTTCTTGTTGATTTTGCAGCATCTATTTTATATGTGACTGAACCTCAGCAGAGAATTATATCTGATGTAAGTGTAGTGTAATCATTAAATTTTAGATATTTTTATACTTTATTTATTATTTCAAACATATATTTACATATGAAAGCTATATGCAAAGTTTAGTAAATTGTTTGGGCTGGATTCCAGATTTCGTGGGCAGATGCAATGGGGAAGATGGAATGCATGGAAAGCTCCCTATGACCCCAGATTGTGAAGGGGTTTAAAGATCATTTCAGCCATCTCAAGGTACTTGAACTGTGGTCTTGATTTATCTTGAATATGAAATTAGTTTCGTAAAGTAATGTTATGACCGAGAGGGTACATTTAGTGATCTGGCTCACAGGCCTGAATGGAAAGCTCGAACTCAATCGAAGTTGAAATTTTTTGACCTTGAACTTAGTTATAGTTGCTCACAAGTTATTTAGTTTAAATAATAAGTATTATATGTGAAGTCAACCAGGCGAATCGGTTTGAGCGTAGTGGACAATTACATCAGATTGAGTAGATTCAGGCTCGAGCACACTTGAATTTAGATGAGAAGTACCCGAGTACATTTCGGCTCGGGCAGACTTGAATCTGCACACTTAAGAAAGCAAAGACCGTTAGTGGGGCACCAGAAGATTTTCTGGCGTGGCTACTCTGACGCTCAAGTTAGTCCAGTGTTTATGCGAAGAAAAGTATAATGATATTGTATGTTCTTTTGTGTAACAATATCTGAATGCATTAACGTCAAACGAACCTTGTATTTATAAGAGAAAAATTAATGATGACCATGTTTTCAGTGCTCAATTGTTAATTAAGGTGAGATGGTCGCTCATGCCGTGTTCCCTAATACTACCAAATCTGACAGCCCATGCTACTTCTAGCCAAGTCATATCACTCATACGTGCGTTGAAACGACCTACCAATGATTATCGAGACATGGCGTCCCATACCTATGGACTCTGAAGTGACACCTGTCCCGGGGTGCTCAGGTGGATGATTGTAACGTGGAGCGATGCCTACCAATTTTACTAATCGAGATCACACTACCTTGGTTCAGCTGAGATCCCGGTCTCTCTCGAGCATTGGAAGGTTCACTCAACTTCTATGGTCCTTGTGATATCAGTACCCAGAGATGACCTGGATATCTCCGGGAGGTATCATAGCTCCCCCATTAGACAGTTCGGCTAGAATCCTACTCGCTGTCCCGAATAATCCAAATGGTTTTAGGCGGGGAATCCACTGCTATTTTGAATCCACGTGATGTAGGGTTGATGCTAGCATGATGTAAGCCCTAGCAGCTGAAATGTTAGATGTTGCTTTGTATTCCGAGCCTGTCTTTTCGCATTCCCTGAACAATTTCCGATGTGCACCTCGCCCGCCTATTTGTTTAGAGATCAATGGTCCAAATCAACCATCTTTTACCTATATACAGTGATCGATTTTCCCTGTTTCACACTTTTATGTCTTTATGCTCCTACTCCTAAATTCTCAAGATATCGGCGTCATTTTTTCCTTCTCTAGTGATTTTCAAGTTTTCCGATCAATCCCTCTCTCTAATCAACCATAAGTTCTCATTTTCTATTTAAGATGTTGAATTCCACTTCTTCCACCTTCGGAGCGAATACGTGTGGCTCATCTGGGTATGAATCTACAGCGACACACTCTGATTTTTCCTTTATTTCCAAAAGAGCAATTATCCCCCTTCCACTCAAAAAGTCCAAAAAAATAAATCAATCCCTAGGCTGCCAGGACCTCCTGAGCTCTGAAAAAAGGTAAGGGCAAGGCCTGTGCCCCCCAACCCATCCCAGCCTTATTTCCCTGATACCCCATGGTTCTCTACCATGGAGAGTACCCTACGCCCGGAGGCCGATGAGGACATCAAGGTCCTTGAGTCTATCCTTTCTTCTTATCCAATTCTGATTTGGGGCCTCTCGGATAGGGCTGACCAACTCCCGGATGGTTTCTTTACCTTTTTCCGGGATCAAGTCTGTAGTATGGTCTTAGATTTCTCATCCCCCCTTTCTACATTGAGGTGGCCCGCTTCTTCGGGGTTCCTATCAATCTGCTTCACCCTAATTCTTCCCTGATAATGGTCTCAGCCTATATTTTTTTCAAAATACACAACATCCTCATCAATCCCCTCATCTTTCACTATTTCTTCGCTTGTTGGTTTGGCGAATTTTCTCTGTCTGCTTGCTTGAATAGTCGATTCTTTATGACATTCTTTCTTTTTTGAAGGGATGGAAAGGGCGCTACTTATTTATTTAACTCTCCACTCCTCCCAAATGTTTGATCGGCTTCCTTCCCAAGCTGCCCATCCAACCTGAGCTCCCTAATAACTATAAATCCCAGGAACCCTACCTCCGAAGTTTGGAGCTGGTGGAAGGGCAAAAATTCTCTTCCTCCTTGCTAATTTCTTCGGACAACCTAACGGCCTATGGGCTCAGTGCCCGGGCTGAGGACCCTGTAGACAAAGCGATCGATGAATTAGTTGGCTCAGGCGCTCAACCCAGTTCTTCCTCTCTTCTTTCTTATACTTCCAACTATTTGCTTCTTTCTTACACCGTTGTTTAACACTTACCCATTTTACTCTCTTTTTTACAGATAACTCAAAGATGCAGGAGGCCTTTCTAGAAGATGAGCTGCTAAGAAAGCGACTGAAGAGAAATAGCAGGTTGCTAGGAAAAATGCGGCCTAAAGGAAAAAATTGGCCCAACAAGAAGCAAAGAGATCCCGGGCGCCTACTGAGGCCCGAGAAAATGAGAAAAAGGCACTTTATGAGGCCCGGACTGAGGCCGACATTGGGAATGTGTCGAGGCCATACTCGAGACCACGCCTGCAGTACCCCCAACTAAAGAGAGGGAGCCCGAGGACTCCGAGGATCATATTCACATTGTTCCCTGGAAAAGGAAGGTCGTGATAGCTTCTCACCGAGCCGCAGATCCTACCCACTCTTCCTCCTCCCAAGTTCCCGCGGGTCAATGTTCACTCAGCCCACCAGAGACTTGGAGCAACCTTTTTCTGGATGGCGTTTCTTCAGCAGAGGTTAGGCTTGTGAAGAGTCTGACTTCCCCTGTGGAAGAGGCACATCTCAAGGGTCTAAGACCCAAACACAAGCTACTTTGAGGACTACGACGACATCAATATCGTCAATACGTCGCTCCCCGACTACTGCGACAAACAACATGAACGATACGTCGCATCTCAACTCCAGCGACAACAATATCATCAAAACGTCGCTCCCCTACTACAGCGACAACAACAATAAATCGTTGTCCAATCACCGACAGCCAACAACATCAACAATAATAAACAACAACAAATATAATATCAAATCAATTTTTTCCGGTGATTTATCATCATTCAACACAATAGTATTTATCAATACTAAACAATAACAACATATACTCGTACGTCAACACGCACTTGGTAATCGAATATATATAAAATTTGGCTCTTTCTTTGATCCTGAGGCTTGGTATGTATCTAAATAATTCAACAACAATTATCAGATCATTGTCACCGTATCAACACAATTATAACAGCCTCAATATATAACATCAAATAGCCCAACAACAATTCATTCCACAAAAATATAAAACTCGATTATACATCTTCATCGTTCAACAATTAATTTTCTAGTGTATTTAGTTATCAATACTAACATCAAATACACCACAATAAATTAACTTCAATTAATATGCTGTATAAAAACACCCCTAAACTACAAAAATTTCTTATCAACAGATAGATTATATTTCATAGACTCTGAATAGATAATCAGAATTAATAACAACTGATAAACATATCCTCAATTTCAATCCAATGATTAAAATCCTTAATTATAATAAATAGGGAATAATTCAAAATAACACCACTATAATCTTTTCTTCTTCGTTAAAATCATACAATATTCAACAATCTTCAATTTTTGTATGATTTAACAATTTATCGGATTTATTCCAGAAATCGAAGAATTTCAAACACCTCCAAAAATATAATACCTCAAACCGAAGATCTCATGTCAACGATCCCTAAACTGAATTCAGTTCGTCAATTGGATAAACCGATAAATCGCAAGATCGAAAAAAAATTCAAAACATTGTTTCTCTCCCTTTGGCTCCTCTGTTGTAAATGTTCTGTTCATATAAATCAATTCAATTTATGAATTGAATTCAACCGGCTTAATTTTTTAAATAATTTTTTAAATATTATAATATAATATAATATATAATATTTAACAGTTTTAATACCAATATATCTCTTTGGACCAGCAAACGATCAAATATTTAAAAACCCAAAACATGAAACTTCTATATCTTTGAGTTTTCAACGTCATCTCCAAATTTCAAATCATTTGGACTTTTTATGACCAATATATGTCATATTTCATTCTTTAAAAATTGTTAATTATTTAGTGATCTCACATTACTAAATCAACATATTGTGATATTTACTTCATGCATCACAAGACCTCTGGCCCGACCCGAAACAACTAGAGGATGTCACCCCGAGCTTCAACATGATTTCAGGAGGACCTACTGATGATGACTCCAAAAGAGCAAGAAATCCAAACTGTCAAAAGATGGATAATTTTGAAATAAATGACAGAAAGACCCGAGCTAAGCCGATTATATCATTCATGCCTAATGATATGCAGGGGGGGTGTCTGATCTGCATAACGAGATTTTGGTTATATGAGCTATGATACCCAGTTATGAAGTAGCTCGAGTATTTTTTGATTCAAGCAGTTCGGTAAATGTCTTATTTAAAAAAACACATTGGATCGAATGGAGTTTGGCGAATAGAAAGTACAAAGGCAGAAGAGGAAAATTTTAGAACTCATCCTTATGCCAGAAGTGAAAGAAGTTCTTGAAAACCAAGAACAATTTGGTCCAGAAAAAAGGCCAGATCTTACAAATCTGGGCAAAAAAATGGACCAACAAGAAGTAGGACATCATTCCAAGCATTGAGTATATCTCGAATCACAAGAAGAACACCTACAAAGAAAAATTTCAGAAGAGCTCAGACCCGAGCTAATGAAAGTTTTAAATATTGTAATTGCTAAACCTGTGGAGCAAGAGGTCATATTTCAACCAATTGTCCAGAATATGAAAGAAAAGGAATAAAATGCTTCGATCCAACCCCGGATATTAAAGAAGCAGTTTATTATAAAGATCTTATTCAAGTATACCAGTTTGAGGATACTGCATCAGACGAAAGTATATATGAAGAAGAAAAATTCAAGTCAGGAAGAATTTGATGGAACTGAGTCAGAATCTGACTGAAGATGAGGTGTTTTGGCATGAAACATACAAAGATTTGTCTGGTTTCTTTAGCCAGACAACTATATCCCATAAAATGGTACAAAGGATCATGAGAGAAAATCCTAGTCTTCAGAGATATCAAAGATTCTTTGCAAGACAGGTAGAAAATTTCTTAAGAAGTCTTGGCCTAAGAAACAAAAATCATCATCTAATCTATAAAGTTTCCAGAAGAGAAATGTCAATTCCTATGAAACTTACAGGAAATTGAATGGAGATGCAGTTAATTTCTTCCGAAGAGATTAAGGTGGAATTAAAAAAACTCAAGATAGAAGTAGCACGCACAATGTCCTGGATTCACATCGGAGCAATCCAAATTATGATAAAAGCTACTTTTGAAGAAGGAATAGATTCACCAATTGATATCGCTATATACGATAAATGAATTGGTAACCTTCAAGATTCAATACTGGGAAAAATCTTAGGAAATTTCTGTAAAAAAAATTGTAGTAGTAATTTATCTAAGAATTGCCTACAATCTGGCAGATCGAGATTTCAGCCGAGCTTTAACGCTGCATCAGAACTTCAAAGAAAAAGGGCTGATGAAAGAGGATATAGACCGTATCCTATTACTTATCAGATTTAATACACATCATTCAGAATTGTGTATTAGAAATGAGTTCATTGAAATACCTGAGAAATTTGGAAAAGTTGCCGAGGCAATTTATCCAAAAAAAGTTGAGTTTCGTTTAATATAAGAAACATATATCTAAATACAAGACAAATCGATTCTACAGAGGAACCAAAGTCTCATATTGGAATCAAGAATACTATCTTTCCAGGGAGATAGAATTACAAGCTACAGGCGTAGAAAAACACATGTCCAAGAAACCCAACAGGCACAAAAGAGCTTTTTGACAATAGGAAAGCTTAGATATCTAGAAGAGTGGAAAGAAATAGAAATAGTATTTGATATTACGAAACAAAGGAATCAATTTCCTTGTAATATCATATACTATTTAGAACAACCTATGATAGGAACTTACCAAAGAATGATCAATATTGGAGAATTTGAAGTTCATATCAAAGGAATTCCAGGAAAATAACTAGATCGATTGGTTCTTGAGCTAGAGTTTCTCGAGAAACATAAACCTTGGAAACTTCTAGAACATGGAATGAAGTTTATAGCTGAAGATAGGATGTGGAAAATCCAATTACTACAAGCACTCGATATACATTCCAGTAGGGATGTTATACGAACGATATAAAGAAAAATTTTTTGCTGCTTGTATTGATTCAGGGGCTGGAATCTGTACAGCTAAAAGAAGAGTTTTTCCAAATGATTTGGAAGAAGAATTACTTAAGATTGCTAGAAGAGATTTCTCCAAAAGGATTATAATCTTATGTGAAGGGATTAAGATGACAAAAATTGTGATCGAGGGTGCTGGACAAACACCTTGGTATAAGGTAAAAACACAATTGATTTATTTTCATGATACAAGAGATGACATTTTGCTAGGGAATAATTTCCTATAAATGTTTAAGTCCTACACACAAGAAAATAAGACTAGACGATTATTGTTCACAACACCTTGCGGCCACATAATCATGGTCCAGCGATTACGAGAGGCATTTTACAGAAAATTTCTAATTCAGTTTCGCAGCAAGCGTGGTGATGAAGGAAAACTTATGAACCCAAAAATGAAGCATTCTAGACGGTTTGGAGAAACAATACTCCAATCGAGAGCAGATAAGAAGGTTTAACCTGAAGAAATAGAATTACTCAAGATAGCTCTACAACAGAATGACGTAGAGTTTGAATTAAAGGTTTCATTAGAAGATCTCAAAAATAGGATCAAAGAAAATTAAAATGAAGATCCCTTGGCATTGTGGGATAAAAATCAACTCAAAGCTTGTCTTAAAATTAAGGAAGGAAAATATTATGAATTTGTCTGATGTAAGCCTATCCCAGTGAACATAGTTGATCAAAGAGATATGCAGATTATAATCGAGGAACATTTGAACCTTGGTTTGATCAAAGCAAGAATTCACCATACAACAGTCCCAGATTTCTTGTAAGAAATCATGGTGAGATAAAAAGGAACAAACTCATACTAGTTATCGATTACCAAGAAATTAATAAGATTCTGGAGTTTTATGAGTATTTTATGCCTAACAGAGAACATCTAATTAGTTGTATACGAAATGCGAATATATTCTCTAAGTTTGATTGTAAGTCTGGATTCTATCAGATTCGGATGCAAGAAGAAAACAAGAAGTTTACAGCTTTCCCCACATCACAAGGATATTATATTTTGAAAGTATTACTAATAAGATTGTCTAATTCACCCCAGATATTTCAAAAGAAAATTGATAATTTATTTAAAGAGTATTTCAAATTCACGTTTGTCTATATTGATGATGTTTTAATAGCATCTAAAAATATAGAAAAACATATTAAGTATTTAGAGATTTTCTCTAAAGTTTGTAAAAAAGAAGAATCGGTTCTATCTGAAAAGAAAACAGTCATTGCCACAAGAAATATTGAATTCCTCGGAATGGAAATCGATGAATCCCGAATAATTTTGCAGGAACACATAGTCGAAAAGGTACAAAATTTTCCAAACATACTAAAAGAAAATAAACGAATTCAAAGTTTTCTAGGAGTTGTTAATTTTGCTGGAATATTTATTAAAAACCTAAAAAAACACAGGAAAGTGTTCAGTCCATTACTGAAAAAAGATACATGGTTTATATGGACAGAAGAACACACACATGGACTTAGCCAACTCAAGGAGATTTGTAAAAATCTTCTGAAAATGGTTATTTCTTAGGATGAAGATGATTTGGTATTATATACAGATGTCAGTGATCATTGGTGGGTACCAGTTTTAATAAGGCTCACACGAGAAGGAGAACAACTATGCAGATATTGCAGTGGACTTTTCTCAGATGCAGAAGCCATAAGATGGCAAATCAACGAGAAGGAATATTATGCAGTAAAAATGGTTTTTGGAAAATTACCATTATTTTTACTAGCAAATAAATTTACTTTAAAAGTTGGTAACACACAAGTAAGAGCTTTCTTGAGAAATAGAATAGAATTAAACCAGAGAAAGCTAAATTATTAAGATGACAAGCTCTATGTCAAAATTATATTTTTGATATTGTGATTATAAAATCCCATGAAAATATTTTTGTAGATTTTTTAACAAGAGATAGACGGCGGTGATATCGATGCTATCATAAAAATGCAGAGGCATTTGAGAGAACACCTTGAAATGCTGCAAAACGAGTTCAATAAATTTTCCCTAAATCCAAAAGTTGTGGGTAGGCTACAACAAGCCGATAAGAGAATTGTGTCTGATTGAATGACATGATGTTTACAGGCTTATACTCAGCTATGGTCTGTAATGCAACGGCCTATCCTCGAAGACATTGAGAAGCCACTGGTTTCCCAAATGGAGAGTTTTCGAATACAGGACTCTATACATGGAGCAGGAGATTCAAATACCCCTAGCACAAGTATTAAGTCGAGATCAGCTCCAGATGAGTCGGCTGAAACAAAAATTGAACCTCCAGATCTCTATCTCGAGTCTTCAAGTCAACCTTTTATCTCGTGGATTGAAGAGGGAAATATCAACCTTAGAACAATACAGACAAGGGTAAATCTAAAGTTGGTATTAACAAAGCTACAATTTCTCTATAACAGGCATATCAACAAAATTGGAAGAAATTAAAAACAAGAATAAGCATCAACTCTATCACAATTAGGGTTGATGTTTCAGGAAAATATCCTCGGGTATTGATGAAACCAAAATCATATCCAAATGAAGTAAAAGCTTGGTATGAATTCGAGGCTCTTGTCTCGGTTTATACTACATCACCCAGCTTTCCAAAAATTTCAGGATTACCTAAATGGATTCAAGAAGTTGTTCATGAAACATGGGCAAACAATGACTATTTATCCAGATGAGACATTCTGGAGCTATACTTTTTCATTACAGCACCAGAAACAGCAGGAAAAGGCTCTCACGAAGCCTTTCATTTTATCAAGTTAAGGAGGCAATATATAATGTTCAAAGATTTATCAAGGGTCCTTCGACAGAAAAAATGCCCCTTGTTGCTTCAATAACTGAAGATGACATTTCCACTAGAAGAGCACGGGGTTTATGGGTCTGTATAACCGAAATGGACAAAGTCAAGTTTCCATTTAAGTTCTATCTGAACTCTATAAATGGATCATTCATGTTAAATACTATGACAGGAAAAACAATAAGTTTTGCAAAAGATCTATTAGAAAAGAAAAGAAATCTTCTGTGAAATAGCAAGCTGCCGAGACTAAAGAAACTCGCAAAAAAATTTTGTAACATGGCTCATGTAGGAATATGGTCAGAAAGAATCTGCCCTGAATGTCCAAATCAAAAGGAGCCAGAGTTTGGTAAGGGCTTCAGACCTAGAGCAGATAGGAAGCATCTGGCAGAGACAAGACCTAGTGGTGAAGGACCACAATCCAAATTTCCTTGGGGACACCAAAAGTTTAAGATTCCTCGACAAAAGTAAAAGGACATGTGACCACAATCACGTTTTTCTTGGGGTAATAAAAAGCGGAAGATTCCTCGAAATAAATAAGTGGACATGTGATTTTTCCACTACCAAAAAGACTTGGACCCCAATTACACCTATAAATAAAATGTAAACAGGCACAAGAAAATTACACAAGACTAAAACATAATTTGGAACCAACATAAATGTATTTTACATATTTTAAGGTTTTCAAACGACGTATCAAGGCAATAAGAATGCAACGGAAGATTTTCAAAGATCTCTATAAACAATTAAAAGAAGCAGGGAATAAGATCTCAGCTGATATAATCCAAACACTTATCTACTGGTTATACCAGGAGATAAAGATGGAAGAAAAAGTTGTTTCTAGATTAACGATCTAGAAAAAGACAACTCAAGAAAAGTGGAGGGACCGAACCACTCAACCATCCACTCAAGAGATAATGTCAACCATAGCTGGAAGGCAATAAAGAAAGGTTATCAATAGTTTGAAGTCCAGATTTCAAATCCGCAAAGGAATTCTATAAATACCAAGGCAGAAGGAAGATGAAGACATTGTTTAACCTCTTCATTTTCTTTCAAAACATTGTAATATTTTCTCTTTCTAGTTTATGTGTGTTTTAACTTCGACTAGTATAAGTAGATAAACAAGTTCTTTCTCCTCTACATGAGGTTACTATGTAATAATAATTTGTTATGTTTGAATAAAATACCAAGGCTTTTGCCCCTCTCATGTATTATTTTAAAATTTAACAACTTTACTGTACACCATGAGGTAAGAAACGAAACAAGATTGTGCTAGGTGCTGTTGATGGAATTCACGACAGGACCCATTTGTTGCGACTGTGTGGTTAGACTATGAGGAGCAGTCTGTAAAACTCGGTGAATATAACCGATGGCACTTCGGTCAAAGAGGTAAACTGTTCAATTTATTATACGGAAATATGATTGGCCATTTATTAAATAATAATAATAATAATAATAATAATAATCGATCATTTAAAAAATATATATAGGCTGAAAACCTTGTGTAGTTGCATGTCTTTAGGCTATATGTCTTTAAGAACAAGCTCGATAGGTAAAACAATGTCACGTACCATAATTTAAAGATTAAGGATATTTTTGGAATTTTTAAAAACTTGAGGAGTTAAGACAAAGATTTGAGGGGATGAGGAGTAAAAAGAAAGTTAAGTATGGAGATGAGGATTTATTGAAAAGCTGCCCATAATTTAATAACTATAATATTAGTATTATCTTATTCTTTATTTTATCAAATTATTATTGCTATTATTTTATTGTATTGTTTTGTCAAAATTGTTATTTTTCTTATTTAAAGTTTATTCCTCAGTTGTCGGATCAGCTTTCGTCTCCTTCAATTCGGCCTGAATTTTTTACCGTAGAATCGTTTCTTTCCACCAGGAATCCATCCCTATGAAACTCCCAGGATCATTTCACGTGCAAATCAGACCCCTCAGCTCGTTTTCGTCCACAGGTATTTTACCTCATAAAAATAAGAGGTCATTCTCCCTCCGCATTCCGCAATATTGTGTTAGGTATGCGGGTCTGCGTATTTCTACATTTTTTCTGCGAATTAGGAGGATGGTTTGGGAAATTTTCGGAAGCATAGATTTTATGGGGAAAAAATTTAATCTTTGGGCCTTGATGTCGTCTACTGAAGAATACAGTTGATTGCCCATTTTTCTTTCTAGTTGCCACTGTATAATTCTAGAAGTTTTTGGGTTAGTGTCATGAGGAGCACTGTAATATTGGAAAGAACACCGATGTAAGGTTGAGGCAAATAAAGATTTAATTTTTGTTAAACTGAATCAGAGTACAACACATTGGAAACTGAGGTTAAATGTGCTGATGGAATATAATCGATGGTTTTATAATTTTGATTTCTAAGACTCATGGTTAGCAAGAATAGAGATGATGGTTACCGCTGCTTGAGTACCGACTCCAGTTCCATGGCCATTTTGTGGAATGGTCAATGCGGTATTGTAAAAGATAACTCTAATATAAAAAATTATATATTAATAAATACCAAAATAGAACATATTTATATGATAGCTACGAAAATTAAAGAATCATTTTCTAATCCCCAAAGATGGCGCTGGCAATCCTTCCAGTAGATTCATAATCACATTCATTCATGATGTCTATCACCCTCTGCTCTATTTTTTGTCATCATTATTACCTCAATCAACTATATTTATTTTTTATGTTGAGTTTAGATCCATAATCAAATACACAATATCAAAATTCCAGTTGTTGTGGATGAAAAAGTTATTTTCGTGAATTCTACCAGTTCCATACTGAATCTAACGTCCACTCCATTGGTTATATGACCTTCCATGTCAAATAACAGCAGTTCTGCTGTCTGCCACACTCTGTTTTGTACATAAGCCTTTATGAGCATGGACTATGGAAGAGAAAGATCCTGTCCCATTATCCATTCTATGACCGCTATCTCGAACCATGGTAAGGCTCAGATATTGAGCATTATCCGTAAATCTAGAGAAAAAAAACGCATTATCTAATTAGTAGACTATTTTATTGTATGTGATTCATCTATGATAGTTGCACATTCGATTTTTTTGTCCTGATCATTATGATTCATCTTTCATCAGCGCACAGTTTTAATTCCTCTGTCCTGATCAGTCAATGTGTATGTCGGTATAAAGCACATGTTGCAGCTGTTGAACAAGCAAGTACTGAAGCGACACAAAGTGTTGACGCTCTAGGGGAATTGGAAAATTGTTGCCTT